>NW_025423255.1:7924648-8120810 GCF_020497125.1 Mauremys mutica
CACTGCCACACCCCTCCCTCGCTGTGCCAATGTCCTGCCCCTGGCCAGGCACTTTGGAGGTTTGAGCTACTCCCTGTGGATCACCCCACTCAAGGAGCGTTCGTTCTAGGCAGCAAGCCGGCTAGACAGGGAAACATCAGCCGCTGCTCCCAGTGCTGCACTCAGTTTTTCAGAAATTAGTCGACTTTATGGCCAGAAGAGACCATTAGAGCATCTAATCTGACCCCCTGCATATCACAGGCCTCCTGTAGGACACAAGAGCTACTTTTGGGGCAAACACATTCCAGAATTCAACCTCCCTGGCCACACAATAACAGATCTTAAGGTGGCCATCCTACAGCAAAAAAACTTCAGGACCAGACTTCAAAGAGAAACTGCTGAGCTTCCGTTCATCTGCAAATTTGACACCATCAGTTTAGGATTAAACAAAGACTGTGAATGGCTTGCCAACTACAGAACCAGTTTCTCCTCCCTTGGTTTTCACACCTCTACTGCTAGAACAGGGCCTCATCCTCCCTGATTGAACTAACCTCGTTATCGCCAGCTTGCTTCTTGCTTGCATATATATACCTGCCCCTGGAAATTTCCACTACTTGCATCCGAAGAAGTGGGTATTCACCCACGAAAGCTCATGCTGCAAAACGTCTGTTAGTCTATAAGGTGCCACAGGATTCTTTGCTGCTTTTACAGATCCAGACTAACACGGCTCCCCCTCTGATACATTCCAGAAAGGCATCTAGTCTTCATTAAATGACATCAGGAGATGGAGAATCCACCACTTTCCTTGGTAGCTTGTTCCTGTGGTGAATCACCCTCGCTGTTGAATATATGTGCCTTAGTTGTAATACGAATTTGGGTATGGCTACACTTGAGAGTTGCAGCGCTGGTGGAGGCTTTCCAGCGCTGCAATTAGCAACTGTCCACACCTGCAGGGCACATCCAGTGCTGCAACTCCCTGGCTGCAGCGCTGGCCGTACACCTGGGTCTGCTTGGGGTATAACGATTGCAGCGCTGGTGCTACAGCGCTGCTCATAAAGTGTGGCCACACAGCAGCGCTGTTATTGGCCTCCAGGGTATTAAGAGATATCCCAGTATGCTTTTAACTAAATTATTCTCTTTGTTTTGTTATGCTGCCTCTCTTTGTTTTGTTGTGAACTCGGGGCTCCAGGAGCTGCTTATCTAAAAAACAAACAGCTCCTGTTTGCTGTGATCAATCTGTGAACAAATCAAATGAGATAATCCACTACCTTGCTGTGAATGAGGCAGGCAGGGGGATGAGTGTTTGCTTGAGGATAGAAATAGCGGGGGCGGGGCGGAGAAAGGGAGTCCGTTGGAGCAGCTGCTTATCTAGTCTGCAGGCTGTTTGCAGTTAAGAGTAAGGGATCGGGAAAATTTTCTGATTTTGCAAGGCAGGGAGCTGATACATAGTGTCGGCTCCAAAAATCCACTCTCTCTCTCTCTCCCCCGGTCCCTGTCACACTCCACCCCACCCCCCTCTTTTGAAAAGCACGTTCCTGCCATTTGAACGCTGGGATAGCTGCCCATAATGCATCACTCCCAACAGCGCTGCAAATGCTGCAAATGTGGCCACACTGCAGCGCTGGTAGCTGTGAGTGTGGCCACACACCAGTGCTTTCCCTACACAGCTGTACGACCAGCGCTGTAACTCCCAGCGCTGCAACTCTCAAGTGTAGCCATACCCTTTGTCTCTTTTCACCTTCCAGCCATTGGGTCTTGTTATGCTTTTCTCTGCTAGATTCAAGAGCCCTTTAATATCCAATCTTTTCTCTCCATTAAGGCACTTCAACACTTCAATGAAGTCACCTTTCAATCTTCTTTTGATCAGCTAAACAGGTTGAGCTCTTTCCATAGCTCACTAGAAGGCATTTTTCTCCAGCCCTCAGAACATTTGGTGGCTCTTTGCTGCCCCAGCTCCAATTTTACATCTTTTTCAAACGAGGACACCAAAACTGGAGGCAGTATTCCAGTATCAGACTCACTGATGCTGTGTCACCTCCTGTGACGTTATTGACATAATCTGTAACTGTATAGATCACCGTTGCAACCGCTGTTCTATATTTGCAGCCAATATTGTAGAAAGGCTGTCATGCAAGGGTCTATGGAGAGGTTCTGATTGGCTGATTATAATGATGCTATCTCTAGATGTGTATCATTTTTTAGTTGACATTATGAATATTGGCTCTGTTCTGTCCATATTTCAAACTTGTGCTCTGCTTCCAGGGAACACCCCAGACAAGTTGGTGTCAGTTCTGCCTAGCCTGCTTGATGGCCCATTAAGGACCATCAGCTCTACAATCGACCCACTGAGAGAAAGCAGATACCTTGTGACTCAGCAAGGTCTGCAGAGACCTGCCTATGGACGAACTCTAAGGTTTTTCTATGCCACGTGCTGGATAGAGTGTCCTTGGGACAATGAAAGCAAAGACCACATGGCAAGAGACTATAAAAGGCTGATGCCTCGTCTCCAATCTTGTCTTCAATCCTGCTTCATACCTCTGGAGGGACTTTGCTACAAATTGAAGCTCTAGACAAAGGACTGAATGACCCATCCCAGCAGTGGACGGACTCCAGAGACTTGATTTGAACCTGCAGTTTATTCCATCACTGCTACAAGCCTGAACCAAGAACTTTGCCATTACTGTGTGTGAAGGGTTAAAATCTATGTGCATTTTATATAACAACCTGGTCTATGGATTGTGCCAGATCTTTTCCAGACCCGAAGTCCTGAGTATGGTCTAGCCCACTATGACTCTTTTGATGGTTTAAATTACACTCACAGGCACTGATGATAGAGTTACTGAAAGTTTGGGAGTTAGGAGCTGGAAGGTCAGTGGTCCAGTCCCCTCACAAATGACCCCGACCCTCTGGGACAGGGGCAGATCTGAGCTCTCACACCAAATGCCTCATTGTGGCTGCCAGAATCTGTGGGCAGCTCGTTTAGTTTGCACGGAGGGTTGAGTCCTGCTTCGTGCACCATGTGTGAGAATGAAAATCCTAAACCGCCCTTTGAAATGACGAATGCAGCAGGACGTGTTATTGTCCCTGCCCCAAAGCAGACAGACCGATGGAGAAATGCCATTGAGACCAGGGTAATACTCCACTGCCGTTCTACCTTTTTTACTTGCTAAACTCCCTCCCAGCCTTGTGGGGTCTCAGAGCCCGGTATTGAGCCTGAGCCGAGATGGCTACACTGCAAATTTACCACCCCACAGCCCAAGCCCCGGGAGCCTGAGCTGGTATGGGGCAGCCCTGGGTGTTACATTGCAGTGTGGACATAAGCCTATTGTGTTTCATTTCTTAGGTTCTGCTGCCATCGTGTGGCCATTTCCTTCCCCTCCTTTCTGTCCAAAGCGCACAGAGCCCAGTTCCTCCAGGGGAGAAGGACATCTTTCTTCTTTCCTTCCTCAACAGCCCCCTTGGAGAGCCCTTTGCTGGGGTCTGGGTGGGGAACAGCCGTTTCTGAGGATTAATTTCATATTAATGGTGTTGATCTATAGATTTTACAGCCAGACTAGATCACTAAGTACCTCTGCTCTGACCTGATTCAGAACAGAGTCCAGAGAATTTTACCCAGTGACAGTGACTCCTACATCCACCCCAAGATCTTCTGGCTGAACGAGGAGGGTTCATTCAGAAAGTCATCGTGTTTGGGTGTAAAGGTGTGAAATGATGGGGAAATTGGCCCCTCTTTCAAGTTTAAATGTTGTAACTTCTACACCTAGACCGAGGTGGCCAACCTGAGCCTGAGAAGGAGCCAGAATTTCCCAGTGTAACTGCCAAACATGCACCTTTGTATGCAACTACTGAGTCAATTGTGAACCTTCCCATCATTGTCCTTTGCTCTTAATCCTGAGGCTATTGCCCCATCATGGGGCCATTTCCCGCCTCTCTTTCATACAGAAGCACAATTTTCTTTGCACAGACACAGGAACAGCAAGATCTTTCTCTGTCCCTTGTGCAAAGCAGGGGGCCAAATTCCATGGAAACAATGGACAAGCAGGGGGCTCTGGGCACATCCAGCCCTGGCCGTGAGATGTTCCCTCCCCTCTTTCTTTATGCTCCTGTTGTTATTTCATGGATTGTCTGGGATGGGGAAAAAGCTGAGTTCACTCCAGGTGGAGGGGAAAAGAACCCTGAAAATCTCAGGACCCAACCCTGCTACCAGGATCACTGAGGTGCTGGGAATCTGCCTGGGAAAGGGACTGTGTGAATTGTCAAGGTGGGGAACGAATAACAATCTACAACTAGATCCACCTCATTAACCACCGACACAGGCTAATCCTGCTGCCGATAGAAGGGAAACTGGGAGCCATTCTTTGCTGTTCAGCCATGGAAACAGTGACCCAATTGCACCGCAGTGAATGTGCTGGGGAAAGCTGGACTTCACAGGCAGGTGGAAATAGCAGATCCTAGAAACAGCTGGAGCTCCCCACACCACTTCTGCCACCAGGGTGAGGTGTTGAGCTGCTCACAGCATCCCCCACCATGACCTTGCAGCAGGGGATTGCCGCCCCCCCAACCCAATGCAGGGGAGAGGGCTGAGTGTATCTCTGCACCCTGAGACCAGGGCACCCACTCTCTCTGCCCCACACATAGAATCTGGCCCTGCTGAAAAGTGACCCCTATGAACAAGTCACCTCCAGGAGAGCAGGATTGGTCCTCAGAGAGGGGAATGGGCTTCTTGTGAAGCTTATAGGTCACTGGATGCTCTGGAAACAGGAGGGTTCTGAGTGTAACCCATAGCAAACACAATCTGCTAGGGGGTGTAGCTCAGTAGTTGTGCACATGCTTTGCATGTATAAGGCCTTGGGTTCAATCCTCAGCATCTCCATGATCCTTTTTTTCACCCTGCTGCTTTGCTCATGCCCAGAGGGGATGTGGCCCACCAGTCTCCCTGCACCAGTTTCAGTCCTGCTCAGTGAGGGGCAAGTGACAATTGCATGGAAGGTCTGGGGGGGGTTCTGCTCCTAAGTCACCTCAGTACGTTTAAGATTCCCACCCACTGTGCTGCTTGGGACAATGGTAGATTAGAAGGGCGAATCCTCCAGCACTGGAGGGAAAGGTCCCATCTGCACAGACTGCGAGGCAAGGAAACAGAGGGGCAGTCAGTTGAGGAGAGGTCAATGATTTACTCCCAGCAGGGGACACTGTCTTTTTGAGTATCAGAGGGGTGGCCATGTTAGTCTGGATCTGTAAAAGGCGACAGAGTCCTGTGGCACCTTCTAGCCTAACAGACGTATTGGAGCATGAGCTTTCGTGGGTGAATCCCCACTTCGTCAGATGAATGGAGTGGGAATTCTGTGACTGGCTTGCCAACTACAAAAGCAGTTTCTCCTCCCTTGGTGATCACATCTCAACTGCTAGAAGAGGGTCTCATCCTCCCTGATTGAACTAACCTTGTTATCTCTAGACTGGTTCTTGCCTGCATACTTATACCTGCCCCTGCAAATTTCCACTACATTCATCTGACGAAGTGGGATTCACCCACGGAAGCTTATGCTCCAATACGTCTGTTAGTCTGTAAGGTGCCACTGGACTCTGTCTTTTTGAGGCGAGTGCTGCTGGCTTGGGATGGTGCTGACGATGGATAGAAAAAAGGCTGGAGTCAGTGACAGATGGGACCACAGAAGGGGAAGGGGAATGGCAGCCCCACAGAAGGTCCTCGGTGCTCAGATGCCCCCAGTTATTGCACCCTGGCCTGTCCTAGAGAGAGAAAAGACACCGAGGGACCCAGCCCCCCCTACAGTGATCCCATGGACAAGAATCTGGTTAGGAGTGGGGTGAAGGTTCCCTCTGGGCAAAGGGGAGCTGAAATCCCTCTGTGTCCTGGAATTTAAGCAATGAAAGCTTCAAACCCTGCACGGGTGTGGGCTGAGGTGCATCAGCAGAAGGTTGGGCTGGACAGGGGTGGCAGGTTTGTATAATTTTTGGTGGTGCCCAGAATGGGACCAAGTCCTGCCCCACCTGCTACACACACCTGCCAAAGGCTCTGGGAAGGAGTTTGGTTGTGGGAGGGAGAGGGGTTGGGCGCTGGGAGAGTTTGGGTGCAGGGTCTGGGCTCAGTCAGGGGGTTGTGGTGAAGGAGGCAGTGTGGGGGGCAGGCTCTTGTAGGGATGTTGGGTGCAGGTGTGGGGTCTGGGCTGGTGCAGGGGGTTGGGGTCGCAGGAGAGGGTGAGGGGTGCAGCATTTACCTCGGGCATCTCCCGAAAGCAACCTGCAGCCCCTAAGCTGGAGGGCCAGGGGCGTCTCTGCGCACCGCTGCCCGCAGACTCCACCCCTGCAGCTCCCATTGCCACAGTTGGCAGAGTTGGCAGTTGGGGCGGGGGCAGCATGTGGAGACCCTCCCACCACCACAGTTGTTCTTCTCACAGCTGGCTGATGGGGGGCAGCAGGGGATCTCCCCAATCTGGGGGAATCTCTCTGTGCCCCACTGTTAGTTCTCCATCCTGTCTCCCCCTAACCACGCACACCACTCCCCTCCCCATTATCAATGTTTTAGAGAGACCCCTCCCTCCCTTTATGAGATACAGACTCTCTGTGACAGAGACTGACTGGGGATCCTCTCTGCATGGCCCCAGTGGGGAAGGAAAGAGACTGGGGGAGGGGGAGAAGATGAGAAGAAGGAGTCTAATGGGCAAAGCCAGAATAGAGATTTTCTTCCTGTTAAAATGCACTGGAGTCTCATCGCTGAAAAGCCGCATCTTGAGTTAAGTTTGAACCAGCAGCCTTTCAATTACCAGGCAAAGGTGTGAACCACAGAGACTGATAACTGCCTGCTTCCCAAATGTGTTTAAAAAACACCTACAGGGGTGCAACTGCTTAGTGCAGAGGGGCCATCGGTTGGGGTTATGAGTTCAAGCTTTCTCTCAAGACCTTGTTTCTCTTACCTGTGTAGTTTGTTTTGCCTAATTCATACACAAAGTGCTATAGTAGAAAAAGGAGAGTAAGTTCTAAAATGTAGAGGTGGGTGCATACTTTAGAAACATCCCCCCTGTGCTGCCATTAGTTCCAGTAGATTGTTCACTGGAAGGGCAAATTGATTTCTTTGCTGCTGAGAAAGATGCCAGGACAGGTCTGTGGGCACCAGATCTCTCTGCTTCTTCCAGCTCCTTCCCTGCTCCAGTCACTGCTGTAGGAGGGTCCTATATGCACTGAGCCTAAACATTTTCCTGGGCCTTCTTAGCATAGTTGGCAGCATGTCAGTCTCATACTCAGTAGGTCCTGAGCTCACACCTCAGAAAAGACAATGGTTTTCTGCGCCCTGCTTCAGATTTTCTAAAGGAAATCAGAGAAAAGAAGCTATAGGAGAGTGGCTCCTAGACACTCTAACACAAACAGATTTTTCTAAGGCATTAACTTTTCCTTCTCTGTGGAGTTTGTATTCTCCATAGAGCAAAATAAAACATGCAAGTCTAAGACTAATACAGTATGAAACTCAATACAGATAAAATCTCACCCTCAGAGATCTTCCAACAAGCTTCTTTTGCAGACTAGACTTATTTCTTGTCTGGGCCCAATCTTTGCACCTGGTATAGTCCTTGTTCCAGCTCAGGTGGTAGCTAGGGGATTTCTCATGAGTGCAGCCACCTTTCTTCTGTTCCACCCCCTTATACAGCTTTGGTACAAGGCAGGAATCTTTTGTCTCTCTCCTGGGGAAAAGCCCCAGGTTTAAGATGGATTCCTGTACCAGGTGACATGGTCACATGCCCTGTGAGACCCCCAAGCCTTCATTGTTCCTGGCCTGACTCACAGATGGTGCAGGACAGAGCCATCTCCAGTCAATTGTCCTGGTTAATGGGAGCCATCAAGAGTCCAAACCACTATTAATGGCCCACACTTTGCATCATTACAACAGGACCTCAGAGTTATAGCTCATATTTCTAGCTTCAGATACAGGAATGATCGGTTCATACAAATAGGCTGAACACACACAGTAGATAATAAGCTTTGTAATGATACTGCACAAGAGACCTTTTGCATGAAGCATGTTCCAGTTATATTATATTCACACTCATTAGCATATTTTCATAATATCATCAACATCACAGCAGGGAAAGGGTTTTACTGCGGCACCTGGGAGCAGTTGAGTTTCATGTCCAGGCTGTGCTATGAGTTCCTCCAGGTTTCCCATGAGCACACAGGGCCCTTAGCGGGTACTCTCGATACAGGAATGGCCCAGATACAATGAAGTGATGGGAATTGCATTTTCCTTTTTAATTTTTGAATTTCCAATGACATTTCTGTTCGTGATTTCGTTTTGCTTCGTATAACTGTGTTTTCTCAGGGACTTGATATTTACCAGGCTAACTAACAGCTAATAACGGGAGACTTCCAAGCAGGGCGTGGGCGAGCGGAAAAGAACTGTAAGAGATGCTGGTTTTCAACCTTGTGTTAGATAAGAATAGAATGCAGATTGTAGCAGAAATTGCTGAGAGAAGTAAGCTATCAGAAAGGAATATGTACAAACAAAATGCAGTTGTTGCTCCTCAGTGTATGTCGCAAAAGGTATAAATGCTTGCCTTAATTGTTTATCTAACCGAGACCTACCTCGGGAGGGGAAACTCTGCCTGTCTGTACTCTCCCGAATAACTGCAGTTGCTCGAAATAAACGGCATAATATAATAACATTTAACATCCCTGTGGTGGGAAGAACATCTCAACAGCCCAATGCTGTGGCATTTAATTTCAAAAAGGGGAACTATACAAAAATGAGGGGGTTAGTTAAACAGAAATTAAAAGGTACAGTGACTGAAGTGAAATTCCTGTAAGCTGCATGGACACTTTAATGACACCATAATAGAGGCCCAACTTAAATGTATACCCCAATTTAAGAAGCACAGTAAAAGAACTAAAAAAGAGCCACCGGGGCTTAACAACCATGTAAAAGAAGCAGTGAAAGACAAAAAGTCTTCCTTTAAAAAGCGGAAGTCAAATCCTAGAAAGGAGCATAAACATTGCCAAATTGTAGGTGACAAATCTGAGGAACTGTCACAGACTGAAGTGTCACTAGAGCAGGTTTTGGAATTAATTGATAAACTCAACATTAACAAGTCACCAGGACCAGATGGCATTCACCCAAGAGTTCTGAAAGAACTCAAATGTGAAGTTGCGGAACTATTAACTATGGTTTGTAACCTGTCCTTTGAATCGGCTTCGGAACCCAATGACTGGAAGTTAGCTAATGTAACGCCAATATTTAAAAAGGGCTCTAGAGGTGATCCCGGCAATTACAGACCAGTAAGTCTAACATCGGTACCGGGCAAATTAGTTGAAACAATAGTAAAGAATAAAATTGTCAGACACATAGAAGAACATAAATTGTTGGGCAAAAGTCAACACGGTTTCCGTAAAGGGAAATCGTGTCTTACTAATCTATTAGAGTTCTTTGAGGGGGTCAACAAACATGTGGACAAGGGGGATCCAGTGGACATAGTGTACTTAGATTTCCAGAAAGCCTCACCAAAGGCTCTTACATAAATTAAGTTGTCATGGGATAAAAGGGAAGGTCCTTTCATGGATTGAGAACTGGTTAAAAGACAGGGAACAAAGGGTAGGAATTAATGGTAAATTCTCAGAATGGAGAGGGGTAACTAGTGGTGTTCCCCAAGGGTCAGTCCTAGGACCAATCCTATTCACCTTATTCATAAACGATCTGGAGAAAGGGGTAAAAAGTGAGGTGGCAAAGTTTGCAGATGATACTAAACTGCTCAAGATAGTTAAGACCAAAGCAGACTGTGAAGAACTTAAAAAAGAGCTCACAAAACCAAGTGATTGGGCAACAAAATGGCAAATGAAATTTAATGTGGATAAATGTAAAGTAATGCATATTGGAAAAAATAACTCCAATTATACATAAAATATGATGGGGACTAATTTAGTTACAACAAATCAGGAAAAAGATCTTGGAGTCATTGTGGGTAGTTCTCTGAAGATGCCCACGCAGTGTGCAGAGGCAGTCAAAAAAGCAAACAGGATGTTAGGAATCATTAAAAAGGGGATAGAGAATAAGACTGACTATATTATTACCCTTATATAACTCCATGGTACGCCCACATCTTGAATACTATGTACAGATGTGGTCGTCTCATCTCAAAAAAGATATACTGGCATTAGAAAAGGTTCAGAGAAGGGCAATTAAAATGATTAGGGGTTTGGAGAGGGTCCCATATGAGGAGAGATTAAAGAGGCTAGGGCTTTTCAGCTTGGAAAAGAGGAGACTAAGAGGGAATATGATATAGGTATATAAAATCATGAGTGATGTGGAGAAAGTAGATAAGGAAAAGTTATTTACTTACTCCCATAATACAAGAACTAGGGGCCACCAAATGAAATTAATAGGCAGCAGGTTTAAAACAAATAAAAGGAAGTTCTTCTTCACACAGCGCACCGTTAACCTGTGGAACTCACCTGAGGAGGGTGTGAAGGCTAGGACTATAACAAGGTTTAAAAGAAAACTGGATAAATTCATGGAGGTTAAGTCCATTAATGGCTATTAGCCAGGATGGGTAAGGAATGGTGTCCCTAGCCTCTGTTTGTCAGAGGATGGAGATGGATGGCAGGAGAGAGATCACTTGATCATTGTCTGTTCGGTTCATTGCCTGGGCTGCTTCTGTTCTACAACTATAATTGTATTTTTACACCAAAATCACTAACTTGAGCAGCCAATTCCATGTACAGTCCTAGTGGATGTAAGGCACAGGTAACCCTCTCTCCCCCACCTGGAGCTGATGAAATTCCTGGCTGGAAGGACACATGCTCCTAAAAGTCAAAAGGAAAGGAGCTGATAGAAAAGATCACAGGACTGACCCCAAAGAAGGGTGAACTGCAAAAGTCAGAAGCAGGCAACTCATCCGGCAGAGCTGAGAGACCACAGTGAAGATGGTGCAAAGATCACTAAATTGGAATTAGCAAATGTGATTTTTTTTAAAACAAATTTTTGGGAAGCCCTAATAAAGGCATTTCTTACAGTTCTCTCCCATTTGGATTTTCTGATATCTAATAGGGAATGACATCTGATTGAAGCTTTTCCCAAATGCAGAGCATGTGTAGGGTCTCTCTCCACTGTGGATTCTACAATGTCTGACAAAGTCTGAGGGTATGGCTACACTTGCAAATTTGCAGCGCTGCAGCAGGGTGTGAAAAAACACCCTCTGCAGCGCTGCAAATTGCGGCGCTACAAAGCGCCAGTGCAGTCAAAGCCCCAGCGCTGGGAGCGCGGCTCCCAGCGCTGTCCGTTATTCCCCACAGGGAGGTGGAGTACGGACAGCGCTGGGAGAGCTTTCTCCCAGCGCTGGTGCTTTGACTACACTTAGCGCTTCAAAGCGCTGCCGCGGCAGCGCTTTGAAGCGCTAATGTAGCCATAGCCTGAGTGCTCAATGAAACTTTTCCCGCACTCAGAGCATGTGGAGGGGCTCTCTCATGTGTGGATTCTCTGATGTGTGATAAGGTGTGAGCTCTGCCTGAAGCTTTTCCCACACTCAGAGCATGTGTAGGGCTTCTCCCCTGCGTGGATTCTCTGATGTCTGATAAGGTTTGAGCGCTGGCTGAAGCTTTTCCCGCACTCAGAGCACGTGTACGGTGTCTCTCCTGTGTGGATTATCTGATGTGTGATAAGGTTTGAGCGCCGACTGAAGCTTTTCCCGCACTCAGAGCATGTGTAGGGCGTCTCTCCTGTGTGGATTCTCTCATGTGTGATAAGGCTTGAGCGCCGACTGAAGCTTTTCCCGCATTCAGCGCATGTGTAGGGCGTCTCTCCTGTGTGGATTCTCTGATGTGTGATAAGGTGTGAGCGCCGACTGAAGCTTTTCCCGCACTCAGAGCATGTGTAAGGCGTCTCTCCTGTGTGGATTCTCTGATGTGTGATAAGGTGTGAGCGCCGATTGAAGCTTTTCCTGCACTCAGCGCACGTGTAGGGCGTCTCTCCTGTGTGGATTCTCTGATGTGTGATAAGGAGTGAGCGCCGATTGAAGCTTTTCCCGCACTCAGAGCACGTACAGGGCGTCTCCCCTGCGTGGATTCTCTGATGTCTGATAAGGTTTGAGCGCAGACTGAAGCTTTTCCCGCACTCAGAGCACGTGTAGGGCGTCTCTCCTTTGTGGATTTTCTCATGTGTGATAAGGCTTGAGCGCTGACTGAAGCTTTTCCCGCACTCAGAGCACGTGTAGGGCTTCTCACTGGTGTGGATTCTCTGATGTGTGATAAGGTTTGAGCGCTGACTGAAGCTTTTCCCGCACTCAGCGCATGTGTAGGGCTTCTCTCCTGTGTGGATTCTCTCATGTGTGATAAGGTTTGAGCGCTGACTGAAGCTTTTCCCGCACTCAGAGCACGTGTAGGGCTTCTCACTGGTGTGGATTCTCTGATGTGTGATAAGGTTTGAGCGCTGACTGAAGCTTTTCCCGCATTCAGCGCATGTGTAGGGCGTCTCTCCTGTGTGGATTCTCTGATGTCTGTTAAGGTGTGAGCGCTGACTGAAGCTTTCCCTGCACTTGTGGCATGTGTAGTTTGTCTCTTCCAAGTTGATTCTCTCATGTGTAATAAGGTCTGAGAGGCTACTGAAGTTCTCCTCTGGCCTCTGCTGAGTCTCAGAGGCTTTTACTGTTTCTCGGAGTGCACAACTCCTGGAAACATTCCCTTTGGGTCTTCCTGATAACGTCCCATGTGGTGCTCCTTGCTCAGCATCTTCCTGCTGGGGTTTCTGCTCCTCATTCTCACGCACCATCCTATCACCTGATGGGAGACAGAGAGAATCCAGACATAGGTCACTCCCTGTGCCTGAGAGAAAGGAAATCTCAGAGGGCTTGGCTACACTTACAAATTTGCAGCGCTGCAGCAGGGTGTGAAAACACACCCTCTCCAGCGCTGCAAATTGCGGCGCTACAAAGCGCCAGTGTAGTCAAAGCCCCAGCACTGGGAGTGCGGCTCCCAGCGCTGTCCGTTATTCCCCACAGGGAGGTGGAGTACGGACAGCGCTGGGAGAGCTCTCTCCCAGCGCTGGCGCTTTGACTACACTTAGCGCTTTAAGTGCTGCCGCGGCAGCGCTTTGAAGTGCTAAGTGTAACCACAGCCAGAGACAGGAATTTTAAAACGGATGAACAAACCAAAATATGTGCAGGAGAGATCAAACCTATCGGGAGCTGATTTTCCCCAGAGGAGAGAGGAAGGGATCAGTTTTGGTCTGCATTTCACCAGAACATGCAGGGGAAAGTGGGATCAGGTAGGGATCTGCTGCCAGTTGTTAGTCAGGATAGGTGGGAAGCCATGAGTAACATCTGCCTAATTATTCCACATCTGCAGGGAACAATCCTGAACTTGGAGAGCTCACAAGGTCTTTGTAGGGCATCCCGAATGTTTTCTGTATTCACGGACAGTTTTTGACTTGCTTTAACCAAGTCCTCACCTGTGCAGGCAGCCCTTCGAAGCACTTCTTTCTCAGAACCCTGGAGGTCCAGGACCCACGGCTCTTCCCCTCGTTCCAGCTGTGAGACCACATCAGGTTTGGAATTTAGAAACCCTATGCCAGGCAAAGAAAACAAGGGAGGTCAGTGGAATTTGTGGGATACTTGTCACAAAGAATAGTCCATGGTTTTAAGCTCAGATCATTTTTAAGCAGTAACATCCCAAAGTGGCAGGAGAGTTATTATTATTATTAATCATACACATTACCTTAGTGCCTAAGGACCAACTAACAGTGTGTCTCCGTTGTGCTAGGCACAGTACAAATGCAGAATAGTAGATGTCCCATGCTCTGAAGAATTTACAGTCTAAATAAACAAGACAGACACAGCATGGGGGAATGGGGTAGAACCCTGTTAGAATGGAGATATTCAGGCCTGCCTGCAAAGCCTATACTTTAAGAACTTAGGTGTATTTTTATCACTTAGCTAGTTACAGGAGTATGAAAACAAAGAATCAAAATCACAGTCTGCCTGTGTCTGGGCCTTCTCTTACTGTGACCGTCTGAGGCCTTGTTCTTAGGCTAAGGCCTTTGGCTAAGCAGCAGGGGCAGCCATAAGCTGGGAAGCGAAGGGTCACATCCTCACATCCCAAACCAGTCACACTGAAATAAGGTGCTATTGGGCTGTTAGGAAGACAGTCCTGTCTGGATCTTAAGATGGTTAAAGAAACCTTAATTTGACAGCATTCTGTCTGGCAAGAAATCACTTATCAATGGTTGTGGTTGTGAAACCCTCATTTCTGTATTGCTTTATCTTTATGGCCACCACTTTTACATTGTTAATCAGTCTGATTCTCTAATTGTTTCTCTCTCCTGTATAATTAATGTTGCCAGGTGTAAGTTAATTAGGGTAGTGGTTTATAATTGGTTAGAGCAGGAGTAGGCAACCTATGGCGGCACACGAGCTGATTTTCAGTGGCACTCACACGGCCCAGGTCCTGGCCACTGGTCCAGAAGGCTCTGCATTTTTAATTAATTTTAAATGAAGCTTCTTAAACATTTTAAAAACCTTACTGACTTTACATACAATAGTTCAATTATGTATTATAGACTTATAGAAAGAGACTTTCTAAAAACATTAAAATGTATTATTGGCACATGAAATCTTAAATTAGAGTGAATAAATGAAGACTCAGCACACCACTTCTGAAAGGTGGCCGACGCCTGGGTTAGAGAATTATGTCACAATATGTTAGAATTGGTTAGTTAAATTTCAGCACAATTATTAGTTAAGATATAGCTGAGAATATTACTCTATAAATGGGGTCAAACTGGAGGGAGGAAGGAAATTGGAACAACAGAATATCAGGGTTGGAAGGGACCTCAGGAGGTATCTAGTCCCACCCCTGCTCAAAGCAGGATCAATCCCCAACTAAATCATCCCAGCCAAGGCTTTGTCAAGCCTGATCTTAAAAACCTCTAAGGAAGGAGATTCCACCACCTCCGTGGGGAACTCATCCCAGGGCTTCACCACCCTCCTAGTGAAATAGTGTTTCCTAATATCCAACCTAAACCTCCCCCATTGCAACTTGAAATCATTACTCTTTGTTCTGTCATCTGCTACCACTGAGAACAGTCTAGGCCTGGTCTACACTTGGGGGGGGGGGAGTTCAATCTAAGGTACGCAACTTCAGCTACGCGAATAGCGTAGCTGAAGTCGAATACCTTAGTTCGAATTACTTACCCGTCCTCACGCCGCGGGATCAACGTCCGCGGCTCCCCCATCGACTCCGCCACCACCGTTCGCGGTGGTGGAGTTCCGGAGTCGACAGGAGCGCGTTCGGAGTTCAATATATCGCATCTAGATGAGACGCGATATATCGAACTCCGAGAAATCGATTGTTACCCGCCGATCCGGCGGGTAGTGAAGACGTACCCCTAGATCCATCCTCTTTGGAGCCCCCTTTCAGATAGTTGAAAACAGCTATCAAATCCCCCCTCATTCTTCTCTTCTGCAGACTAAACAATCCCAGTTCCCTCAGCCTCTCCTCAGAAGTCATGTGTTTCAGTCCCCTAACCATTTTTGTTGCCCCCCGCTGGATGCTTTCCAATTTTTCCACATCCTAGTGTTGGGCCCAAAACTGGACACAGTGCTCCAGATGAGGCCCCATGAATGTTGAATGTTGGTTAGGGGGAGAACGGGAACAGGGACACAGGCAAGGCTCTGCAGCATCAGAGCTGGGAAGGGAACAGACTGTATCGGCATATAGAGATAAGCCCGAGTGGTGTGAAGGGCTTCGGAATATGTAATCTTATAGGTGTAAAAATTGTACAGACTATACCACCCTGTGACATCATCAACGAAGTGCCCATTTGTGCCTGGGTAGGGGCCCTGCTATGGGAGGGAGGATGCAACAAGGACTCAAGATCGGTGGCCGGGGTCGCTGTGCATAGGAGATGGGAAGGTTATGTGAAGAGGGGGGTAATGAGTGGGAGAGGGAGGTCAAGAGTTAAAATAATAATATTTGGGGAAAAAAATGTATAATAAAGTGAAACTGAACAGAAATAAAACTGGAGTGGAGGCTCTAAAGCAACAAGGCTTCGGTAGGGATTTGGGGTTAAAGGTCTGGGATACCCCACAGCTCCAAATCCCTAAACCTCTCCTCCCTCCCACTGACCCACCCATCCCACTTCCTGGGTGCCCTTCCTCCACACTCCCCTCCCCTTCTTCCCATTACTCTCAGCCAGCACCACCTCCCGGCACCTTGAGAACTTCTTGTATTTTCTCCTTGTCTCTCACAGCCTCCTACCTCCCTGCTGCTTCTTAGCTCTAACCCTGAACACACCCGCCCCATGTCCTGGCATATCTACTACCCCCCGTCTCCGTCCCTCCCACGGCTCGCTTATCCCTTCACCCATGGGATCCTGAACGGCAACATTACATGCTCTCCTAAAAGAGCTCATCTGACTGTCACACAAGCCATGCATGAGTCACACACCTATTTAGTCAATTTAGAATTCCACAGGCAGCATATTTTCCTCTTAAATGAGGAAAAGGCATGAAAGCTACAGTGATTAATGTAGTTATGAATGTAGCCAATAAGGATACATTCAATGCAATTTTAAAATGACTGACGGCACCAAAAAGGCACATGTCCAAAAATGGTACTAGTGGGTGGGAGATAAGGCAAAAAAGGGGGGGCAAGGAAACTTGTCAAAACTTGTATGAGGAATAAAGGTATAAAGTTATTACTACTCAGGTTCTTCAGAGATCCCACAGCTTCTAATAACCCAGGGGACAGGACTCCTTACCCAGCGAGGTCACCGTCTCATAGTTCTCCTGCATGACATCCCTGTAGAGGGCTCTCTGAACAGGGTCCAGCAGTGCCCATTCCCCCTTGGTGAAGTACACAGCCACCTCCTCGAAGGTCACCGGCCCCTGAAAGAGCAAGAGTCCAACACTCAGTACCTGCTGCCCCACTCACAACCCCACTATTCACGGAACAGCAGCACCAGGTAAATGGAAGCCCCGGGAGGCACATGTTAACAGAGTTCCACCCCACCTTGCCTAGAACAGACAGGCGGCATCAGAGGGTAGAAAGAGAGAACCTTTGTGTCTCCCAGCTGACAGACAGAGGCAGGGTCTTCACATTTATCACATACCCACTAGCCAGAGCTTAATATAGGAGATGGGGCTGGCTCTGGACCCTACTAATGGCTCCCTGGTAGGAAACACTCTCCAAATAAAATATAAGAAAGAAAAGGGAAGTCAGTAGTAAAGAATATTAGTTAGAACAGGGGTAGGCAACCTATGGCACGAGAGCTGAAGGCAGCATGCAAGCTGATTTTCCGTGGCACTCACAATGCCCGGGTCCTGGCCACCAGTCCGGGGGGCTCTGCATTTTAATTTAATTTTAAATGAAGTTTCTTAAACATTTTTAAAGCCTTATTTACTTTACATACAACAATAGTTTAGTTATATATTATAGACAGAGAAAGATCTTCTAAAAATGTTAAAATGTATTACTGGCACTCAAAACCTTAAATTAGAGTGAATAAATGAAGACTTCTGAAAGGTTACTCACCCCTGAGCTAGAAAGTCAGAATTGTAGAAAATTGGTAAGGGAAGTGTGACATTATTGATATAAATTGGGACCATATAGAACATGGGTTGCAACCAAGGTCCTGTAGTGGCACCAAATCTAATGTAAAGGGGGTCATATGAGGTGGCTAAGACCAGGTTATGGGTTGCTGGTTATGATTATGCTGTCTGTATGTATGTATGTATCATTTTGTAGTTGAAGTTATGAATATTGGCTCTATACTGTCTGTATTTCAAGCTGGTGCTGTGCTTCTGGGAGATATCGCAGACAAGTTGGTGTTAGCTCTGCCTAGCCTGCTTGATGGCCCATTAAGGACCATCAGCTACACAATTGACCCATGGAGAGAAGGCAGACACGCCTTGTGACTCAGCAAAGTATGCAGGGACTGGCCCATGTGATCCCAGACTCCATTTTGCTGTAATTTTCCACAGTAAGGACAAAGAGGTTCTTACACCTGGAAAAGCCTATATAAGGCTGATGCCTCATCTCCATCTTATCTTCAATCCTGCTTCTACCTCTGGAGGGACTTTGCTACATGCTGAAGCTCTACACAAGGGACTGATGACCCATCCCAGCGGGGGATGTTCTCCAGAGACTTGATTTGAACCTGCAGTTTATGCCATCACTGCTACAAGCCTGAACTAAGAACTTTGCCATTACTGTATGTAATTGATTCCATTTAACCAATTCTAGCTCTCATCTCTACCTTTTTCCTTTTATGAATATACCTTCAGATTTTAGATTCTAAAGGATTAGCAACAGCGTGATTTGTGGGTAAGATCTGATGTGTATATTGACCTGGGTCTGGGGCTTGATTCTTTGGAATTGAAAGAACCTTTTTCTTTTATTGGGGTGTTGGTTTTCATAACCATTCCTCCCCGGGACGGGTGGCACTGGTGGTGATACCGGGAGACTGGAGTGTCTAAGGAAATTGCTCGTGTGACTTGTGGTTAGCCAGCGGGGTGAGACCAAAGTCCTTTTTGTCTGGCTGGTTTCGTTTGCCTTAGAGGTGGAAAAACCCCAGCCTAGGGCTGTGACTGCCCCCTGTTTGAGCAAGTGGTCCTGAATTGGCACTCTCAGTTGGGTCCCGCCAGAACCGCCTCGTCACAGGAAGCTATCAGAAATCAATGACCAATCAATGAAAATAAGAAGGAAGTTTTGAAAATTATATTAATCCTAACAATGGTAGTGATAAATTACTAGACGGAAATGCCAGAATTATCAAAAATAATGCAGAAGAGGTAAAAGTGTTCAATAAGTGTTCTCTCCTGGATTTGGAGAAAAACAGATGCTGTACTCGTATCATAAGATGTTGACGACGACACTCCTTCCATTCCAACAAGAACTCACAAGGACATTAAACAGCAGCTATTACAGTTAGACATGTTTAAATAAGCAGGTCCAGATAACTTGTATCCAAGAGTTTTTAAAGACCTGGTGGAGGAGCGTGGTGGACTATTAATGTTGATTGTAATTAGGACTTGGAACACTGGGGAAATTCCAGAAGACTGGAATTAAGCTAATGCTGTGCCAATACTAAAAAGTGTAAAAGAGATGACCCAGCTAATTATAAGAGTGTCAGTCTGATATCAATACTGAGCAAAATAATGGAGCAGTCGATACTGGATTTCGTTAATAAAGAATTAAAGGAAGGTAATATAATTAGTACCCATTAACAAAGGTTTAGAGAAAATAGATCCTATCAAACTAACTGGATATCCTTATTAGATGAGATCAAAAGTTTGGTTGCAGCTAATATTATTGATGTAATATATCTAGACTTCTGTAAGGCATATGACTTGATTCAGCACAATATTTTGACTAAAAAACTAGAATGATACAAAATAAACACAGCATACATTAAATAAATTAAAAACTGGCATTGTAAATGGGGAACCATGGTCAAGTGGATTTATTTCTAGTGGGTTCCCACAAGGATTGCTTTTTGCCCATGTGCTATTTAACATTCTTATCAATGACCTAGAACAGAATATAAAATCATCATGGATAAAGTTTGCAGTATCACAAAGATTGCGGGTGGTGGTAACTAATGAAGTGGCAGTAGATTCAGGCTCCAGCACTGGGAGTCTGGGAAGTTGTTCCAGCCCTGGCTGGAGGGTTATTTCCTGTTCCACAAAGAGGAGAAGTTCCATTCCCAAATCCCGTGCCTTGAAATTAGACCCTATCTGAAACTACACCCCATATTCAGCATAGTGGTATGGTTATAATATGATTAGGACATAATTATGATGCATTTTGTGCAAGATGCGTCATGTGCTGAATATGATTATCCTATTTGTGTGCATGGATCATGTTTGTATCTGAAGTTATGGATATTGACTCTGTATCTGTATTTCAAATGTGCTTACTCTGGGTAACACCCACAATGAGCCTTTCAGGTACAACAATGAAGAAGCCAGACAGTGCTGATGGCTCATCAACAAAGACAATGGACCGTGGAAGAGCTTAGCCTTCCTGTGATTGTTTCAGCCAGCCTATGAGTCATGGCTACTATGACTCAGCAGGACATGCTAGGACATGTGACTAGACCACATGACAACGAACTCCATTTTGGTACCTGTATTTTTCCACAAACTGGACTGGGAACTTAGTTTAGAACAAAGGGTTCCCGCCATATGGAAAAGCTACATAAGGTGGGGTGTGATGTCATCTCTTGGCTTCATTCCCCACACAAGCGAACTCCTGGAAACACCTGAGGAACAAAGACTGAAGTGGGGGAACTGCTGCTCCCAGGGTAAAGGGATTTCTAGCTTGTGTATGGAAACTTGGGGGACTGCTTGTACCATCAGTCAGGGTGAGAAATTGCTAATTCAAATTCTATCCATCTAGTATGTTAGGCTTAGTTTGAGTTTTTGGTTATCTGCTAAGTAATCTGCTTTGATCTGTTTGTTATCACTTAGAATTGTTGGGAATACGTTAGGGTTCAGTAAAACAGCTGGGAAGCTGCTAATGTGCTGACATGCATTGGGGACAAAGGCATAAGCAGGCAGGAATTCTTTGCTGAACAAATAAGTTGCCATATTTTTCCTCTCTCTGTTGCTTGTAAGAATTGACATTGATGCAGCTGCATGAGAAGTGTAGTTGCTGGAATGAATGTCCTTTGTGTGAAAGAAAGTAAAAGAAATGTTACCTCCCCCTCCCTTCCTTTCCCAGCTACATAAACAAGCCCTGGCTTATGGCCCCTCCCTCCCTCCCTCCCCGAGAACTGCTCATTGACCCTTCCCCCATACCCTGAGAACTGCTGTTTAGGGAAATTTGTGGCAACACGTTATTGCAAAGAACGGTATTTTCAAGGTAAAAACGCCTCGATGAGATGTGTAATACTGTGACAGTGGATAGGGGTGGGTATACTAATTGTACGAGCGTTTCTACTACTTAATGAGGGGTTTTGGGGTGTTGTAACGGATGTAGGTGTTTACATACAAACTTAGATAAAAGGCGTGTGATGTAACTAATCCAGTGCTTACTCGATAGTTGGGTCAAGGGGAACAAGTAACGCAATAGAGAAGCCTGTATTCATATCCGCCTCTGGATCAACCGGCTCCTTTTTTGTTCTAACAATAATTACTTAAAATCTACCTTTCTGCCATTAATAAACTTGTTTTATGCTTTATCTTAATCAGTGCATTTTGAGTGAAGTGTTTGGGGAAAAGCTGAGCTTGGTTAGCACAGGCTTGTTGTGCACATCTTTCCCATATCGAGGGGAAGGGGAACTATATTAATGAGCTTACATTATACAGATCCCTGTGCACTATAAGATGGGATAATTCTAAATTTATACTACAGCAGGTGTGCAAGGTTGGGGAGCTGGGAAATTGGCTGTTGTCTCTATCTGTCCTTGAGCGGCTTAGGTAAAGCACTCAGGTAGCTTAGTTGGATGCATGGCGCCACCTGCTGTCGTGTTGGGTGATAACAGGGCCTGGAGAGGCTGGCTGAATCTCCAGCAAAGCAGCGTGAGAAGGGCCAGCCCAGCTTGAGGGTTAGAGGGTGCAGCGGTTCCCAGAACCCTCCCAGACTGCACCCCGGGGTGACAACCCATCACACCCTAAATTACATAAGTCTCAGCAGGTTTGTCACATCCTGTCCCCTCCCTTTCTCCACCCGAGATATTTCCTGCCTCCCACCACCTCCAGCAGCTCCCACCCTCCTGTACATTTACTGCTCCTCTCCCTCCAAGCAGAACCCACCACCAGCTCCCTGATAATCCCTTACCTGAGCCAGCTCCATTGCAGCCATTTCCTTCCCTTTGGGAGGATGAAATGATCTGGAGCAAAACGTGGACGTTAATCTGTAGCCTGCCAGGACGAGAAGGGCAATGTGAGAGAATGCAGAGGGGGCTTTTGTCCATTCCACATGCTGATTCCCCCCGGATTTTTCCCTGTTAATGGACACTCTAGGTACTGCCACTGTGAAGCACAGAGTAACCTTATTCCAGTACTGGCCTAGCCCCCTCCCACCAGGGTGTAACCCTCTGAGACATGATGAAACCCTCCCAGTAACATCCTCTGTTATACTTACCAAGTTTGCAGACAATACCAAGCTGGGAGGGGTTGCAAGTGCTTTAGAGGATAGACCAGGGAGGGAGAGCTCAGTGGTTTGAGCATCAGCCTGCTAAACCCAAGGCTGAGAGTTCAATCCTTGAGGGGGCCATTTAGGGATTTGGGGAAAAAATCTGTCTGGGGATTGGTCCTGCTTTGAGCAGGGGATTGGACTAGATACCTCCTATGGTCCCTTCCAACCCTGATATTCTATGATTAAAATTCAAAATGATCTGGAGAAAAGGCCTGAAGTAAATAGGATGAAATTCAATTAGGACAAATGCAAAGTGCTTCATTTAGGAAGGAACAATCAGGTGCACACGTACAAAATGGGAAATTCCTGCCCAGGAAGGAGCACTGCGGAAAGGGAGCTGGGGGCCATAGTGGATCACAAGCTAAGTATAAGTCAACAGTGCAAAAGGGCAAACATCATTCTGGGATGTATTTGAGGGAGTACTGTAAGCAAGACACAAGTAGTAATTCTTCCACTCCACTCTGTGCGGATTAGGCCACAACTGGAGTCGTGTGTCCATTTGTGGGTGCCACATATGAGGAAAGATGTGGACAAATTGGAGAAAGTCCAGAGAAGAGCAACAAAAATGATTAAAGGTCTAGAAAACATGATCTATGAGGGAAGATTGAAAAAATTGGGTTTGGTTAGTCTGGAGTAGAGGGGACATGATAATAGTTTTCAAGTACATAAAAGGAAGAAAAAATGTGGAAGAAAAAATTCTTAACCTCTGAGGATAGGACAAGAAGTAATGGCCTTAAATTGCAGCAAGGGCAATTTAGGATGGAGATTAGGAAAAAACTTCCTAACTGTCAGAGTGGTTAAACTCCAGAACAAATAGCGTAGGGAAGTTGTGGAATCTCCATCATTGGGGATTTTTAAGAGGAGGCTGGACAAACACCTCAGGGATGGTCTAGATAATACTTAATCCTGCCTTGAGGGCAGGGGACTGGACTAGATGACCTCTTGAGGCCCCTTCCAGTTCTATAATTCTAAGAACCAAAGGCCAGTGAAGAGCAGAATCAAAGGAGTCACTCTGGGGATTCTCCCTGTCACTGTCCCCAAGGCAGCTCTCTCAGGTTAACTAAGTTGTTTGATGCTTTAGCCTTTGTAGAGTCTCTCCTGGGAGTGCCCCTTTCATGGGCTGGGCCTAGTTTTAGCTTTTGGGAAGCGTGATCCCGAGGGCTCTGAGACTGGGCCTTCTTGCCTCAGCACATCTTGTTTCTTTCTGTGGCTCCCCAGTGAGTCCCAATTAGTAGATTCTCCTGATAGAGACTGTGAACATAAGAAGGGCCCACTGCATCAGAGCAATGGTCCATCTGGCTCAGTGGCCAATGCCAGGTGCTTCAGAGGGAAAGAACAGAACAGGTAACCATCAAGTGATCCATCCCGTCACCCATTCCCAGCTTCTGGAAACAGAGGCTAGAGACACCATCCCTGCCCAGCCTGCCTGTGACACTGGCAGATGAGGTGTTAGCTCTTACACAAGCCCCCATGTCTTAATTGAACATGGACAAACGCACAGTGGAATCAGTCTGACTCACCTGTGTTAGTATTGTTAAAACAGGTATTAGGGTTATAAGAACACGTTTAGACTTTATTAAATGCTTGTGAGTTTCTGCCTGGGTTAATATCTGACTAGTTGCATTGGGAGCCTCTGTGGCTCTGTAAATCACCAGACAGGAGAGAGACTTTACCTAGGTGAAGTGCTGATTGGCAACCGAATCCATTACACCCTGCCTGGCAGGAAAGGTCCATCCACACCAGATAGACTATTATGGGCGTTAAAGAAGACACAAGACTGTTGTTGTGCTCTTGACTTCCCATTAGCTGAGCTGGCAGCTCAGAGCACATGGCAGGAAGGGGATGAAAAACCCCCATGCAGAAGGAACTGATAATCTGTATGCTGCTTGGACTCGGGGGGGGCGGGGGGCGCGGCAAAGTTTTTACGCATCAGCAAGAGATCCCCAGCTGATTAGCCGGGGTTAGTCCTAAGGAAGATATAGAGCTTGCTTAGGCTATGGCTACACTTGCAAATTTGCAGCGCTGCAGCAGGGTGTGAAAACACACCCTCTCCAGCGCTGCTAATTGCGGCGCTGCAAAGCGCCAGTGTGGTTAAAGCCCAGCGCTGGGAGCGCGGCTCCCAGCGCTGTACGTTATTCCCCATAGGGAGGTGGAGAACGGACAGCGCTGGGAGAGCTCTCTCCCAGCGCTGGCGCTTTGACTACACTTAGCGCTTTGAAGTGCAAGTGTAGCCATAGCCTATTATAGAAGCTTCTATTACCTTTTGAAATTTCAGACTGCAACTCGTCTGCATCTATAGGATTACCTGCTTTAACTGTGAAAACAACTCCCCTTTCCTTTTAAATAAATCTTAATACAGGTTATGACAGGACTGGCTACAAGTGTTGTCTTTGTTGGGAGATCTAAGATTCAATGGACCTATGGAAGTGACTGGTCCTTTGGGCCTGGCAGTAACCTGAACATAGCTGTGATTCGTGGGGTAAGGAAGTGGTTCTCAACCAGGCATCTGGGGCCCCTGGGGGGCCACAAGAAGGTTTCAGGGGGGCCACCAAGTAAGGCCGGCATTGGACTCGCGGAGGCCCAGGGCAGAAAGCTGAACTCCCAGAACATGGGGCTAAAGTCAGGGCCCTGAGCCCCACCACCCGGGGCTGAAGCCAAAGCCTAAGCCAGGGGTTTCAAACTCAAATGAGCACGAGGGCCACATGAGGTCTAGTGCATTGAACCGAGGGCCGCATCACTGACACCCCCCTTTGCTGCCTCCGGCCCCGCCCCCACTCCACCCCTTCCCTGCCCAAATCCAACCCCTACCCCGAAGTCCCCACCCCAACGCTGCCCCCAGGGGGTGCAGAAATGGTGCAGGGTGTGGCGGGGGCTCAGGGCAGGGAGTTGAGGTGCAGGTCCTGTGCAGGGAGCTCAGGGCAGGGCATTGGTGGGTGGGATGCAAGAGGGTGAGGGGTGTGGCAGGGGACTCAGATCAGGGAGTTGGGGTGTGGCAGGGGGCTCAGGGCAGGGGGTTGGGGTGCAGGAGGGGTGTGGGATGCGGCAGGGGGGTCAGGGAAGGGGGTTGGGGTGCAGGAGGGGTGTGGGATGCGTCAGGGAGCTCAGGGAAGGGAGCTGGGGTGTGGGATGCGTCAGGGAGCTCAGGGAAGGGAGCTGGGGTGTGGGATGCGGCAGGGAGCTCAGAGAAGGGAGCTGGGGTGCAGGAGGGGTGTGGGATGCGGCAGGGGGCTCAGGGAAGGGAGCTGGGGTGCAGGAGGGGTGTGGGATGAGGCAGGGGGATCAGGGCAGGGAGCTGGGGTGCAGGAGGGGTGCGGGACGTGGCAGGGGGCTCAGGGCAGGGAGCTGGGGTGCAGGAGGGGTGTGGGATGTGGCAGGGGGCTCAGGGAAGGGAGCTGGGGTGCAGGAGGGGTGTGGGATGAGGCAGGGACCTCAGGGCAGGGAGCTGGGGTGCAGGAGGGGTGTGGGATGCGGCAGGGAGATCAGGGCAGGGAGCTGGGGTGGAGGAGGGGTGTGGGATGCGGCAGGGGGCTCAGGGAAGGGAGCTGGGGTGCAGGAGGGGTGTGGGATGTGGCAGGGAGCTCAGGGAAGGGGTTGGGGTGCAGGAGGGGTGTGGGATGCGGCAGGGGGTTCAGGGCAGGGAAGGGAGCTGGGGTGCAGGAGGGGTGTGGGATGAGGCAGGGACCTCAGGGCAGGGAGCTGGGGTGCAGGAGGGGTGTGGGATGAAGCAGGGGGCTCAGGGAAGGGAGCTGGGGTGCAGGAGGCGTCAGGGAGCTCAGGGCAGGGAGCTCGGGTGCAGGAGAGGTGTGGGATGTGGCAGGGGGCTCAGGGAAGGGAGCTGGGGTGCAGGAGGGGTGTGGGATGCGGCAGGGGGCTCAGGGCAGGGAGCTGGGGTTCAGGAGGGGTGTGGGATGCGGCAGGGGGCTCAGGGAAGGGAGCTGGGGTGCAGGAGGGGTGTGGGATGAGGCAGGAGGCTCAGGGCAGGGGGTTGGGGTGCAGGAGGGGTGTGGGATGAGGCAGGAGGCTCAGGGCAGGGAGCTGGGGTGCAGGAGGGGTGTGGGATGTGGCAGGGAGCTCAGGGCAGGGAGCTGGGGTGCAGGAGGGGTGTGGGATGAGGCAGGGGGCTCAGAACAGGGGGTTGGGGTGCAGGAGGGGTGTGGGATGTGGCAGGGGGCTCAGGGCAGGGGGTTGGGGTGCAGGAGGGGTGTGGGATGCGGCAGGGGGCTCAGGGCAGGGAGCTGGGGTGCAGGAGGGGTGTGGGATGCGGCAGGGAGCTCAGGGAAGGGAGCTGGGGTGCAGGAGGGGTGTGGGATGCGGCAGGGGGCTCAGGGCAGGGGGTTGGGGTGCAGGAGGGGTGTGGGATGCGGCAGGGGGCTCAGGGAAGGGAGCTGGGGTGCAGGAGGGGTGTGGGATGAGGCAGGGGGCTCAGGGCAGGGGGTTGGGGTGCAGGAGGGGTGTGGGATGCGGCAGGGAGCTCAGGGCAGGGAGCTGGGGTGCAGGAGGGGTGTGGGATGCGGCAGGGGGCTCAGGGCAGGGAGCTGGGGTGCAGGAGGGGTGTGGGATGTGGCAGGGGGCTCAGGGAAGGGAGCTGGGGTGCAGGAGGGGTGTGGGATGTGGCAGGGGGCTCAGGGAAGGGAGCTGGGGTGTAGGAGGGGTGTGGGATGCGGCAGGGGGCTCAGGGAAGGGAGCTGGGGTGCAGGAGGGGTGTGGGATGCGGCAGGGGGCTCAGGGCAGGGAGCTGGGGTGTGGGATGCATCAGGGAGCTCAGGGAAGAGTGTTGGGGTGCACGAGGGGTGTGGGATGCGGCAGGGGGCTCAGGGCAGGGAGCTGGGGTGTGGGATGCATCAGGGAGCTCAGGGAAGGGAGCTGGGGTGCAGGAGGGGTGTGGGATGCGTCAGGGAGCTCAGGGAAGAGGGTTGGGGTGCAGGAGGGGTGTGGGATGTGGCAGGGGGCTCAGGGCAGGGAGCTGGGGTGCAGGAGGGGTGTGGGACAAGGCAGGGGGCTCAGGGCAGGGAGCTGGTGTGCAGGAGGGGTGTGGGATGCGGCAGGGGGCTCAGGGAAGGGAGCTGGGGTTCAGGAGGGGTGTGGGATGCGGCAGGGGGCTCAGGGCAGGGGGTTGGGGTGCAGGAGGGGTGTGGGATGTGGCAGGAGGCTCAGGGCAGGGGGTTGGGGTGCAGGAGGGGTGTGGGATGTGGCAGGGGGCTCAGGGCAGGAGGTTGGGGTGCAGGAGGGGTGTGGGATACGGCAGGGAGCTCAGGGAAGGGAGCTGGGGTGCAGGAGGGGTGTGGGATGCGGCAGGGGGCTCAGGGTAGGGAGCTGGGGTGCAGGAGGGGTGTGGGATGCGGCAGGGGGCTCAGGGCAGGGGGTTGGGGTGCAGGAGGGGTGTGGGATGAAGCAGGGGGCTCAGGGAAGGGAGCTGGGGTGTGGGATGCGTCAGGGAGCTCAGGGAAGGGAGCTGGGGTGCAGGAGGGGTGTGGGATGCAGCAGGGGGCACAGGGCAGGGAGCTGGGGTGCAGGAGGGGTGTGGGATGCAGCAGGGGGCTCAGGGAACAGAACAGGGGTGCAGGAGGGGTGTGGGATGAGGCAGGGGGCTCAGGGAAGGGAGCTGGGGGGCAGGAGGGGTGTGGGATGCGGCAGGGGGCTCAGTGCAGGGGGGGTGGGTGCAGGAGGGGTGTGGCGGTTGGAGGGGGCTCAGGGAAGGGAGAGGGGGTGCAGGAGGGGTGTGGGATGTGGCAAGGGGCTCAGGGAAGGGAGCTGGGGTGCAGGAGGGGTGTGGGATGTGGCAGGCGCCTCAGGGAAGGGAGCTGGGGTGCAGGAGGGGTGTGGGATGTGGCAGGGGGCTCAGGGCAGGGGGTTGGGGTGCAGGAGGGGTGTGGGATGAGGCAGGGGGCTCAGGGAAGGGAGCTGGGGTGCAGGAGGGGTGTGGGTGTGGCAGGGGGCTCAGGGCAGGGGGTTGGGGTACAGGAGGGGTGTGGGATATGGCAGGGGGCTCAGGGAAGGGAGCTGGGGTGCAGGAGGGGTGTGGGATGCGGCAGGGGGCTCAGGGCAGGGAGCTGGGGTGCAGGAGGGGTGTGGGATGCGGCAGGGGGCTCAGGCCAGGGAGCTGGGGCGCCGAAGGGGTGTGGGATGCGGCAGGGGGCTCAGGCCAGGGATCTGGGGTGCAGGAGGGGTGTGGGATGAAGCAGTGGGCTCAGGGAAGGGAGCTGGGGTGCAGGAGGGGTGTGGGATGCGGCAGGGGGCTCAGGGCAGGGGGTTGGGGTGCAGGAGGGGTGTGGGATGCGGCAGGGGGCTCAGGGCAGGGAGCTGGGGTGCAGGAGGGGTGTGGGATGTGGCTGGGAGCTCAGGGCAGGGAGCTGGGGTGCAGGAGGGGTGTGGGATGCGGCAGGAGGCTCAGGGAAGGGAGCTGGGGTGCAGGAGGGGTGTGGGATGCGGCAGGAGGCTCAGGGCAGGGGGCTGGGGTGTAGGAGGGGTGTGGGATGCGGCAGGGAGCTCAGGTAAGGGAGCTGGGGTGCAGGAGGGGTGTGGGATGCGGCAGGGAGCTCAGGGAAGGGAGCTGGGGTGCAGGAGGGGTGTGAGATGCGGCAGGGGGCTCAGGGCAGGGAGCTGGGGTGCAGGAGGGGTGTGGGATGCGGCAGGAAGCTCAGGGCAGGGAGCTGGGGTGCAGGAGGGGTGTGAGATGCGGCAGGGGGCTCAGGGCAGGGAGCTGGGGTGCAGGAGGGGTGTGGGATGCGGCAGGAGGCTCAGTGCAGGGTGCTGTGGTGAAGGAGGGGTGTGGGATGCGGCAGGAAGCTCAGGGAAGGGAGCTGGGGTGCAGGAGGGGTGTGAGATGCGGCAGGGGGCTCAGGGCAGGGAGCTGGGGTGCAGGAGGGGTGTGGGATGCGGCAGGAAGCTCAGGGCAGGGAGCTGGGGTGCAGGAGGGGTGTGAGATGCGGCAGGGGGCTCAGGGCAGGGAGCTGGGGTGCAGGAGGGGTGTGGGATGCGGCAGGAGGCTCAGGGCAGGGGGCTGGGGTGCAGGAGGGGTGTGGGATGCGGCAGGGAGCTCAGGGAAGGGAGCTGGGGTGCAGGAGGGGTGTGGGATGCAGCAGGGGGCTCAGGGAAGGGAGCTGGGGTGCAGGAGGGGTGTGGGATGCGGCAGGGAGCTCAGGGCAGGGAGCTGGGGTGCAGGAGGGGTGTGGGATGCGGCAGGGGGCTCAGGGCAGGGAGCTGGGGTGCAGGAGGGGTGTGGGATGTGGCAGGGGGCTCAGGGCAGGGGGTTGGGGTGCAGGCTCCAGCCCGGTGCCGGTTACCTAGAGCGGCTCCGGGGTGGTAGCAGTGGGCACCGGGGCCAAGGGAGGCTCCCTGCCTGCCTGCCTGCCTGCCTGCCCTGGCCCCGCGCTGCTCCATGTCCCTGCAGCCTCGGGGGGCGGGGGGGGCGGCTCCGGGCGTGCGCTCTCTTGCCGCTCCTCTAGGTAGCTCCCGCGATGCTCCCATTGGCCGCGGTTCCCTGTTCCCGGCCAATGGGAGCTGTGGGGGGCGGTGCCTGGAAGGAGGCAATGCAGGAGCCCTCTGCCTCTTCCCCCCCCCCCCCCGCGGCCGGGAGGGGCGAGCTGCCAGCTGCTCCAGACAGCGGCACGGGGCTCGCAGCGGCACGGGGGCCATCCCGCGGGTAGGCAGAGGGGAGCTTGGCGGCCACACACAAGAGCCCCGCAGGCCGCATGCAGCCCGGGTGTTTGAGACCCCTGGCCTGAGCGATAGAGCTTTGTGGGGTCCCCTGTGGCATCCCCCCCAACGCCAGCTCTGGTTACTGTGGCCCACGTGGGCCGTGGAGTTTTTATAGCGTGTTGGGGGGAGGGGGGACCTCAGAAAGAAAAAGGTTGAGAACGCCCAGTGCCAGGGACCATCTGTCACAAAGGTGAGCTCACCTGCATGGCGAGATATATGGGATCACCCAAGGGGACTGGCTGTGGTTCCACGTTGATGCTGTTACAGAGCCTGAAGCGTTTACACTGGATACTTGGTTGGTGAAATCTCCATACAGACCTCGCACCCAATTTGGGGTTTGTTCCATGCTTCTCACCAGTCTGCCGGAGGCTGGTGCTCGTGCTCTCCAGTCACTGGGGACAGCGTTACAGAGACTAACGGGCACAACGCCACCAGCAGCAATTGGCAGCACTGCAGAGCAGGCTTCACAGGGACACAGTGTGGGCCAAAGGGTCTGTGGTCTCCACCAAGCCCCCCTTGTCCTCCAGGGCACGTCAGCATCCCAGCAACCTTCTAGGAGGGTCCAGGCTGCCACCCATCTCCAGCACAGCAGCGCTCGCGCCCCATCACCCGCCTTGTCTCCTCAGACAGAGGTGAGTGACGGAGGGTGCACAAGGGGTCCGGTTCGGGGAGGGAGAAGGATAACAAAACACACCCTCTGGGGTCACCCCTCAGGAAGTGACGGTGACAGGCCTTGTGGTGGCAGTAAAGGGGGAGGGGAGGGCGTGGGAGCAGCACCCTCAAAGGCAATGCTGGAGACCCAGTAAACTCTGAAGGGGACTGAGAGTCTCCCAGGGCCCCATATCCTGTTGGGATCTGTCCAAAGTCCCCCCCACTTCTTTTCTTTCATTCCTTTATTTACCCTTGTTTGCTGACAGTCGACTCTTGTGCTGTTTCACCTGGTGCCCCGAGAGAGGAAGAAAGGGCCCCGCGGCCTCAGGCAGGGTTGACAGCTTAGAACAGGGGTCCCCAACGTGGTGCCTGCGGATGCCACAGCACCCACCAGGGCATCTAAGTGCGCCTGCATACTGGCCGCTGAACCGAAAATCAGCTGCATTTTTCTGGCAACGCCTCTGGGTGTGTCCCCTGGGTCAGGAGAAGTCAGTGTCCAGCCCTGTGGGGCTGTGCTCCTGGCTCATACCTCCAGCACTCACTGCTGCCCCTCCCTTACCAGCTGCACTGTTCAGCCAGCCCCAGGCCTCTGTGAGGTCACTTCCCCCCCGCTCCCACCACCTCAAACCTTCAAACTGGGACATGGTGCAGCAGTACCAATCAGAGCGCACTAGTGTAACTTCTGTCTACACTAAGGGTTTGCACTAATGCCTAAAACACCAGGGTGGCAGAGACCTTCAGAAACAGCAGTACGGTGGCACTAGAACTGGGCTCTATTTCTAGCTCGGTCACAGACAGCCTGGGTGATCTTGGACACGTCAATGTTTCTCCTCCCAACTTCAGTCTCTTTACCCAGCTGCCACTCACTGGGGTCTCCTCTCTCTGCAGAGCTGCTCACCACTACAATCTGTGTGGGTGTCCCCAGAGCTAAGGCAGTTCAGCTCTGGAATAGTCTTACAAGGGGGCTGGGGAGTCTCTTTCCCTGGAAGTTTTTAAGAACAAATAGGACAAAGCTCTGCCAGAGATAATCTACATATACTTGGTCCTGCCTCAGCAGAGAGCTGGACTTGATGACATCTTGAGGTCCTGTCCAGCACTACATTTCTAGGATGCCATGAAATATATACGTATAAAACACAACATACAGAGTAAAATCCACCACAACATGATGTCAGGAAACTCAGAAAAAAGAAAAGAAAAAAGAAACAACAAAAGCAACAGCATAAAATGACAATACAGAGGAAAAGAAAACACGATGCAAACTAACACACCTAGGACAATATTACACAATGAAAAAAGAAAAAAAAAAGCTCATCTCAAACCAGCACAACACAGGCACCAAACATGCTGAGGCAAAACAATGCACCATAAAACTGCTACACAACATGGTGCGATCACAGTTCCAAATGGCACCATGCAAAACAGCTCAGCGTAGAACAGGACACAGCACAAAAGAGAATTATTTCAGTGTAGGCCTGGAAGGGATCTTGGGAGGTCGTCTCCTCAAGCCCCCTGTGCTGAGGCAGGACCAAGTATCCCTAGACATTCCCAGACTGGTGTATCTCTAACCTGGTCTTAAAAACCTCCAGTGAAGGAAATTCCACAGCCTCCCTTGGAAGCCAGTGCAAGGCAAACACTGACCAAAACAACGCTGCACACACACACGCTGGGCCTGGGGTTAAGGGGAGAGGCAAGAATTCAAACAATCTGGGTTCAGTTCCCAGTTTTGCCCCAAATTCTCCATGCAAACTTGAGCAAATTACTTCAGCTCTCTGAGCTTCAGTTTCCCCATCTGTAAAATGGAGAGTCGCCTCCCACCATTGGCCTATTTAGCCTTTGAGCTTTTTGTGGCAAGGCCTCTCTGTCCCTGTGGGCATGTCCACACTGCAGTCAGACACCGGCGGCTGGCCCGTGCCCGCTGACTTGGGCTCATACGGCTCAGGCTGTGGGGCTGTTTAATTGTGGTGTCTATGGTCCAGCTGGGGCTGCAGCCCAAGGTCTGGCCCCCTCCCACCTCGCGGGGTCCTACAGCCTGGCTCCAGCCCGAGCCCAGACATCTACACTGCAATTAAACAGCCCCTTCGCCTGAGCCCGTGAACCTGAGTCACCTGGCATGGGCCAGCTGGGGGGGTTTAATGGCACAGTAGAGATACCCTTGGTGTCTGTTCAGCACCTGTCACAATGGGGACCCTGATCTTGGTCAGTGTCTATGCAAAGCCCTGCAGAACAGGGGCCTGACCTCAGTCGGGGACTCTGCAACTCCCAGCATTGCAGGATCCCGGATTTTGTTCGGGTTCCCTGCAGCATCTGGCAAATTGTGGGGGCAGGATCTCTGTCAGGGTCTGTGCAGTGCCCAGTACAGTGGTGGGGCGTGGTCGGGGTCAGTGCAGTGCCAGACCCAACAGGGACACAGATCTCAGTCGAGGTCTCTGAAATGCCCAGCACAATGGACGCAGCAGTTTGGGTCACAGTCATGCGCTGCCTGGCACAAGTGGGGCCATGATCTCGGTCCAGGTCTCAGTTTTACCTGGCACAACAGTGAGGTCTGATCTCACCTGGGGTCTCTTCAGTGCCTGGCAGAACAGGGCCCAGATCTCACTTGGGGTCTCTGCAGCACAGGCCCACGCTCAGTACGATAAGAGCCTTGATCTCAGTCACACGCCTGGAGAGAAAAGTGGGAAGATTTTTGAGCATTCGATATTAGTATTTCAGAACTGAGGAGAAAATAGGGCACAAACTAAATATTTGCCAATATAAGGGACAAGCATCATGTGGGGAGATTTTATGTCAGCATTCAACCACTCAAGAGGAAAGAGGGGAAATTTGAGGGGATTATACAGCGATATTAAATCAACAACAGAAGGGGATGGATTCTTCTTGCCCCACATTCACATGGCCGGCAGGGATCCCTGGGTGATGTGGCTTTCACAAGGAAGAGGAGTGGGGCTGGAGTGAGGTCACTGGCTATGGGGAGGGGCTGGCAGTGGGGTCTGGGAATGTGACTAGTACAGGGGTCAGCAACCTTTCAGAAGTGCTGTGCCAAGTCTTCATTTATTCACTCTAATTTAAGGTTTTGTGTACCAGAAATACATTTTAATGTTTTAGCCAGTCTCTTTCTGTAAGTCTATAATATAGAACTAAATTACAGTTGCATGTAAAGTAAATAAGGTTTTTTAAATGTTTAAGAAACTTCATTTAAAATTCAATTAAAATGCAGAGCCTCCCCCGGACCGGTGGCCAGGACCAGGCAGTGTGAGTGCCACTGAAAATCAGCTCGTGTGCCATAGGTTGGCTACCCCTGGACTAGCAGTTGGGGTGAGGGGGGGCTGCTGGGTTGGGCAGGTTGGGGGAGGGGAAGTAGCTGGGACTGGGAAACCTGGGGCTGGGCCGTCTCCATGGGGGACACTTGCTCCTCCCTCCCTGGCCCTTCCCAGGCCCCGTTGCCAGCAGAGAGTGCCCCCCCCAGCCCAGCCCAGAGGTGTCCCTGTCTCAGGGCCCCCCCAGCCTCTGCCCATTCACCCTCTGCCCAGCTCAGGAATCACTGGGGGGAACCATTTCCCACCCGCACAAGGACAAATCCCTGCAGGTGGAAATGGGGGAAACCCCCCAAACCTGAGACCTGAACTGGCCACTGGCGAAGGGGAGAGAAAATGGGGCACAATCGGGGGGGGGGGGGACAGGGAACTTCTCAGGGGTTGGGGGAGGGGGGGTCACCCTGGGCGCTGCTCGTGGCTCTCTAGGGAGAAAGGGGGCAGGACGGGAGGGGAGGGGGGTCCCCACGGGAGGGGGCAGCGGTAAATCCGAGGGGATCTCAGCCCCCCCCTTTCTCTCCCCGCTCCTCGGGGGTCACCTGCCCCCCCCCCCCCCCGCCACGTCCGGGCTGCACCGACATTTCCCCTCCCCCCCCAGCCCGGTCTCACCCCCCAGCCCCGCCCGGCCCCACGCAGGGACCCCAGGGTTAATGAAGGGCTCTCCCGCCGCGATCTGCGCATGCCCAGAGCTCCAACGGCACCAACCCTTCTCCGGCCCGGGAGAGGCTCCAACGGCCCCGCGCGAGCCAGGCAGAGCCGCAGCGCCCAACGCTCCTTTGCAGCCCGTCTCCGTCTCCTCTGCCGACGTCACTTCCGCTTCCGGAAGAGTCAGGAATTACATCTCCCAGCCTGCCCCGGGGCCGCTTCCGCCCTCTCCAGCCCAGGGAAGGGAGGGTTCCAGCAGCTGTTACTGCGCATGCTCCGTGCGAGCCCCGCTGGGGGCGGGAGAACAAGGCTGCTGCTGCCGCCTCCGCGTGAGCCGGGCCCGGGCTGAGCCGCTGCTGCTCCCCGGGGGGGGCCCGGCGGGGGGGCGGGGCTTTCTCCAGCTGGGCCCCGCCCCGGGCTCTGCTGAGGCTCCCGGTGACCGAGCCCGGGGGGCGGGGCAGGTCCCGGCTCTGCGCGGTGCCCCGCCCCCATCGCTGCCCCCGGGGGGGGGGCCCGGAGCTGCTGCCGCGCTGAGGCCGGGAGGATCCTTCCCGCAACGAGTCTGAGCCGCCCCCCCCCGGCTCTGCTGTGCCCGGTAACGGGGGGGTGAAGCGGGTCCCCCCGCCCGGTGCCCCCTTCCCCGCACGGGCGGAGCGGGGCAGCCGCGGGGAGAGAGCCCCCGGGAATGGGGCGGTGACCCCGGCTCCCAGCCCGGGGCAGGGCGCTAGGGAAGGGGGGGAGGGGACGGGAGAGGGTGTGAGGAGAAATGGGGGGGGGGGGCAGGTTCCCAGATCTCTGACCCCCCCCCCCCCGCACACTCACTGCAGCGTCCCTGCCCAAGGTCACTTCCCTGTGACCGAGGTGAGGAGCAGAGAGAGGAAGAACCAGCCCCGGACTCTCCCTGTTCCCCCTGCGGCAGGAGTGCGCTGCCCTGGGGGCAGGGGGACCCCCCCCCCAAGGGGGCTCCTTTGGGTCTGGTCTGGTCCAGGGTTTGATTCACACCCTGTTGCTGGGAGGGCTTCAAAATGTCTTGGTTGGTTACTGCTGCTGGGGGGAGCACAAGGGGGAAAGGAGGGGCCGGGGGCCAGGTCTGTGCTGCACTGTGGGGACTGAGCATGTTCCCAGCCTGGCAGAATCTACAATCTCTGTCCGCAGGGAAAGGGCCTGGGGGAATCGTGATGTGAAATGAACTGAAGCCTGTTCTGAAACCTCCACAACTGCCCTTCTCACCCTGCCAGGCTGCAGAATGATGCCCACCTCTCGCTCCAGCTCGGCCCAGCCTCCCATGGGACAGGGAGGAGAAATGGCTGCAGTGGCGCCAGCTCAGGTAGGGGTTATTGGGGGGGTTGCTGGTGGGTTCCTGCTGGAGGGGGAGGGGCAGGAAATACTGAAGAGGTGGCAACTTCTGGGGAGTTAGGGCTGGAGGGGGCAGGGAATACCCTGGGTGAGGAAGGGGAAGGGGACAGAGTGTGACAAACCTGCTGGGACTTGTTTAACATGGGCCTAGATCCTCAGAACAAACACTTGGGTGTTGGGGGAGAAAATTCCCTAATTTGTGAAACAGGAAACAGACAAAGCAACTCCCTGGGTGGGGCTGGGAAAACTGACCAGACTTCCAGGGCTGACCCCTCAGCCTGCTAGCCAGGGGCTGGTGTGACATGGAAAGGGGGCACCCAGCAGGGAGGTGTGGGGAAGATGTCCCAGCCCCTTACATCCAGCTGCTGGCAGTGGGGAGGGTGTTAGGGTTCCCTGCCATGGGGCTGTGCCTGGACCCTACTGGGGACTCCATCTCCTGTATCAGCCTCTGGCTAGTAGGTCTGTGGTGGATCTGCTGGGAGAGACAAGGGGCTCTCACTTCGTCCCCTCACCCAGATGTCTCCTGGCTGCTCTCAGCAGTATGGGGATAGGACTCTGCTGACTCTCTCAGAGCTTCCATTTGATTGGCTCCTTTCCTCCATGAATAGTGGGGCTGTGAGCGGAGTAGCAGGTCCTGAGTGTTGGACTCTTGCTCTTTCAGGGGCCGGTGACCTTCGAGGAGGTGGCTGTGCATTTCACCAGGGAAGAGGGGGCTCTGCTGGACCCTGCTCAGAGAGCCCTCTGCAGAGCCGTCATGCAGGAGAACTGTGAGAATGTGACCTCACTGGGTAAGGGTTCCTGTCCCCTCGGATCTTGGAAGGGGAAATGAAGAGATAAGGTTCACGCCACTCCCCCAATGCCACCTCTGCTCTGCCCTGTTTCAGCATCACCCCGACATGCCAGAGACACCCACACTAGCCCTCTCCCCTCCCCTGTTAGAGAGCGCTCTGGGAACAGAACAGTGCAGCAGAATGTCTAACATGTTCTTCTCTTTGCTAAGATAATATTCGGGTTCAACTCCATCATAGCAAACAGAATCTTCCTCCCCCTGGCCTGCTCTCCAGTACTGAACCTCCTGCACACAGGCCAGATGAGACTTGCACAGTGTTACTACCCCCTTGCCCTCAACCTGAGTTTCCCTTGTGAGTCACTGCCTTCACTTACCCCTCACTAAGCCCCACAGGTCACTCGAACATACGCCACCAGGGTGCTGACAACCCCCATGGCAAGAACACGCCCTTGGGCACCTTTGCTGACCAAGCCTACAACACTCAGCATGGAAATGAGGCAGAATTGCCCCCCAAGTTTCACATGCACCTCTCTGCATAGCACAGCTCTGCCCAGCTGCTGCAACCCATCCCTCCATCAGCCAGTCACAGCTACAGCTGGCCCAGTGCACACAGCTGGAGGCATGCGGATAGGTGCTGGGATTCCCACCTGTGAGCACAGCACAGACAATGTCTTTGTCTTAGTCTTTCCTCGGATCAATTATAGGTTCATAGATTTTAAGGCCAGATGTGACTATTAGGTCGTCTACTCTGACGTCCTTTATACCACAGACCATAGAATTCATCCCGTTACTGCTGCATTGAGCTGAATACCTGAGTCCCTGTGGCAGTTGGTTAACCTTTGCACGGCCCACGCAGAACCATTCTCACTGGTTCTGGCCAGCTACAGGGTTAAGGGTTGGGGGAAAGTTTACATTAACTTTTCATTTCCTGGTCTGCAGAGGTTTAAGTTTACTCACCGTCCATATGGTGCAAGGCAGGAGACAGCACTGGGCAACCTTAACGCTGCATTAATGTAACTTATGAGCATTTAGTTTCCTGTTTTAAAAGATGGATGCTTTTGCCGCTATAGCTGTGTCTGTAATTGAGCTTTGGCCAGCAGAGCCATGTTGGATGGTGTGCGTGTGTCCGCATGCGTGTGGGCACTTTTTCACAGCCTTAAACAATAGAGCTGGACTGGCAACGCTTTTAAGAGCTACTTAAGACCTACCTAACTAGTTCCTCGACAGACACCTGACACGCCCCCTTTGGGTGAACGAATATGCATGTACCTGGTCTGTGGGATCCCAGTAAAACATTAGGCACCCTGTGCCCTCTGCCAGGTGGCATCAAGAGGTCCATGATGAGTCACATCCTTCTCCTTCTCCAGTCGCTGCATTAGAGTGTCTTTAGAATGAGCCGGCTGACCCCCGTTCCAGCCTTCTGTTGGGTTCCACGGGGCTCTGTCCTTGGGCCTCTTCTTTTCTTCCTCTGCACCTTATTTCTGGGGAATCTCATCCGCGCGCACACATTCAGCTACCATCTCTGTGCTCCTAACTCCCAGTTCTGCCTCTCTGCTCCTGGCCTGTCTCCTTCTGTCGCAACTGAAATCTCAGCCCCTCTCTCTCTCTCATCTCCTCACTGATGTCCAGCCATCAGCTAAAGATCAACAGCTGAAGCAAAGCTCTTAATATTCCCCCCAAGCCCTCTCCCCACCTTCTTTCTCTACCGCCGCAGACAGCACCATTGTGCTGCCTGTCACTCAGGCCCATAACCGTGCAATACCTTTGTCACGGAGCTGCCTCTGGGGCCTCCTATCCAGGCTGTGCCTACACCTTGCATTTTCTTTTTGCGTAACATCCTTAACAATTGGCCTTTCCTATCCATCCACGCAGCTAGAGCTCTTAGTCATCCTCTCCTGTCTCAGTTACTCCAACATCCTTTTCTCTGACCTCACCTTGCGCATCTCCATTCAGAAGGAAAAAGCGCCCTCCTGGTCCTCGAACATGACTTATGAGGGAAGGTTGAAAGAACTGGGCATGTTTAATTTTAAGAAAAGAGTGAGTGGGGAACTGAGAAGAGTCTTCAAATATGTCAAGGGTTGTTATAAGAGAGCAGTGATTAATTGTTCGTCACGTCCACTGAAGGTAGGAGGAGAAGTAATTGGCTTGATCTGCTGCAAGGGTGGTTGAGGGTGGGTAATTCAAAAACCTTTCCAGCGATAAGGATAGGGAAGTGCTGGAATGGATTACAAAGAGAGGTTGTGGAATTCTTGTCCCAGGAGGGTTTTAAGAACAGGTCAGACAAACTTCTGGCATATTTACACCTGCTCCTGCCGCAGGGTGATGGGAATGGAGTAGATAACTTCTTGAGGTCCCTTCCAGCCTATATTAGAAGATTTTAGGATTCATTGCCTTAGCCCTTCGCTTTGATCACGTCTCCTGGTGGAGAATTTGGACCATTTTTGTGGATCAGCTGTGGGTACAAATTTTGTTCCTAGAGCCCTGAAAATCTGCAGATATCCATGGACCATTTTTGCGGATCGCAGATCGGATGCGGATATAAATTTTGTATCCATGCAGGGCTCTACCTGTCTTACTTCTGTCTATACCTACAACTTAAATCTATTTCGTACACAGTGACTACATCTGAAATAACATATGAGATCACCATAACAATGATCAATGAATGATAAAATGAACTAATTGGCTCCATGAACCACGGGAGACTCTTCCTTTTCCATCCCCACCTGCAAGAGCCGCCGTCTGTCTTTGCATGTTCTTTGGATCTTCGAATTTGTCCCTCCTGAAGTCACATGGCCTGATTCTTATTTCTCACATTCTCCTTTGGCAGAAGAATTGGTCTGTGGCTCTTGAATTACACCATCTAATTTGCCAGCTTTCTCCACACAGTGTTTTTTATGCTCCTTCCCTTTATACCTGACTCACTAGGTTCCCTAATGCCGCAGGATGTGCTTTCCTGACATCTAATGCAGCTGAGATCCTGCCTTCAGTGATATCCCTGCCCTTCCTGGTCCTTACTCCACTGAACCCCCCCCAGCCCATGCTTCGTGTTCCCAGCTTCCCCTTTGTAGTAATGAATCAAGCCAAGTCCGTCAGTCTATTCCATTGGAGCGCCCCAAGCGGGGGTTTTCCACGTCTTTTATTATAATGGTTACATAAATCATTCTATTATGCGCATGTGCTAACATAATCCAACTACTTCGCCCCCTCCCCTGATTGGTGCCTTATGCCTTGCGTATCCCAATGGTATGCACCTGGTCAGCGCTTTATCTATGAGTCTCCTGATTGAGTGTGGGGGCGTGGGAACCACTTCAGCTTAAGAAGTGTAACATTCCTACATCCCCTCCTTTTCTGTTTTGTCGACCCGTGCCTGGTCTGCATGTTTCATGATTCTATGGGCATACATGACGGCTTGGAATGTAGGCAGGGGTTTGCGCCGACAGGGTGTAAAACACATCCTAATAATATTAGGAATACACTGAGCAAAGCAACAAAAACCAATCAAGCAGGCGATAACAATCAAAGCATATTACAAAACAATTCAAACCCATCCCATGGATGGCAGCCAAAAAGATGTACTCAGCCCAACTAAAAAGGCTGACATTGGCATTACATCCTAATCTCATGGGGGTTAAACTTCGCCGGCATCGGGTGCGGGTCTCATTAATTTGGGAGCCAATCAACATTGACCTCATGGGGAGTATCAATGTGAGTCTGCTTAGGCAACATTGAACTTCTAAAATATTGGCCAAAATATAATTAAAGGTCCTCTGACCACACGTAAAAAACCAACCCTCTGGTAACATGATGTGCCCGTAATTGCTGGACACATTGTGAAAGTGTGTACAATTCCATCCTGGGGTACCCACCCACAAACATCCGTTTGGGGGCTTGTGACGTGTGCAATTAACCATCCGTGCACAGGTCAATTTGGCGTGATTGGCTACCCATGGGGTAAAAAGAAACAAGGCACTTGCAGATTTCACATAAGTGGCTTGGCCCCATAGGCTCATTAAAAAATATTGAACCTCGGTGGCATTTATAAAATTAAACATCCCCATTGCATCTGCAGCATCGCCTGGTGCCTTACATACTGGGACCAGGCAGGTGCCCAACAGGCCATACATCTCAGGGGCCTGCTGTAAACAAAAGAAAAATCAATTGGCAAGAATCACAAATCAGGCCCATATATTATAACACATACGGTTATGCAATTCAGGTTTGGCCCTAGCCTGTAACACACAAAAACAACACAACAATATGGTAAGAGAATTAGCAATCAAACAAGCAAAGATAACAGCAGTAAAATTCTCGGGGGTAGGCTTGGCCTTGTTATTCTCCAGCGTTTGCTGAGCCTGCTGCGCCAGTCATTTCACCTGCCCCCAGGTAACCTTTGGTGCCGTCATTGTGGCTCGGCACACTGGAAAGGTCTCGGTTAGGGTCAGATTGAAGTTGGGTATCGGGTTCTTGAGGCTTTGATGCCACGTCATTGTGCCACGGTCGCACATTCTTGGCAGGGACCCACAACGAACCTGTGGGAGTAAGCACAGCGGCATGCCCCCGTCCCCAGGTTATCAATGGAACGGGGCCATACCAATTAGGGTCTGGGCTCTGCCTATATTTAACAGATGGGCATGGGAGCGGGGTTTCCATCTTAAAATGTCATTCAGTGGCTGTAAAATTCTGAAAGATATTTAAAGTATTTAAAATAAACAATACTATCGCTAATTAATTTTGCTTGGCTCCCATGATTGGCCCATCATCCCCCACTGTTTTGTTTTGCTTTATCAGGTACTCTTTAAATATATGATTGGTCCGTTCCACAAAGGCTTGACCTGTGGATGGTACGGAATGCTAAAAACGTGGTTAATTTGCCACTGCGTGCAGAAATCTGCAAATCTGTGAAAAATGTAGGCGGGGCCATTATCCGTTTTTATCTATCGGGGGGGGGCGGCCCATTACGGCCACCGCAGCAAAAATGTAATTAATTACATGTTTGGCCTATTTGCCCCATTGGGGGGTGGCCCAAATGTAATGAAAGTAGGTATCAATGGTAACATGTAAATATTTCCAGGAAAAAAAAAAGGGGGATAAAGCGTGACATCCATTTGCCAGATTTAATTATATAAAAGGCCACGGGGATTAACACCCAATTCGGGGCAATGAAAAAAAAACTTGCACAATGATTACAGATTAAAACAATACATTGGGCTTGAATTAGGGGAATCATAAAATGCTTCACTAAAAATTCAGCATTTTGATGAAAAAATACATGACTATCAATGGGATCCGAAAAGAACAGAATGGGTTAACTGAAAAGCCAAAAGAAAAAAAAACCAAAATACTGACTCAGTCAAGGACACCGCTTAGCAGAAGGGAGGGCTTGGCGAACAGCCAAGAAAAGCTGCAATGAAAACGGCAGGACTTGGCCAGGCAATAGCAAAATATATTAGCCAAAAAGGGAAGGGAAAAATCACCATCCGGGTCCATGAGTCCCCTTGGTGCTGCTATTTTGGCATAAGAGCCCAAATCTAAACATAAATACTTCCCACGTAATCACTATCTATTACCCTGGGAACAATCTGAATGCCATATTTCCCGGCATGGAAACGAGGGAGAATTAACCCCATCGTGCCCGGGGGCAGGGGTCCAAAAAATTAAATAAAAACCACCACCACCTTCCCGGGGAAAATAAGCTCCCTATCTTCAAAACAAGGAAAAATCATTAAAAAAATCTTTAAAACCTATTATCATAAGCTAATAATCATATGGAATAAAACTGGGATTTGGGGTTCCACACTGCAGGAGTCCCATGGATTAAATGCATGCATTAATCGCTCTAAAATCATGGCGCATTCGCCATTCACCAGATCTTTACTTGATAACCAAAACAGGCGAATGCCAGGGGCTAGCGGATTTTTCCACATGGCCCGCCTGGTATTGTTCCTCACATAAGTGACACAATGCAAAAAATTTCTCCTGGGGCAGTGGTCACTATTCCACCCACACAGGGGTACTGGTTAACCATACAAGGGAAAGGGCAATAAACTCAGGCATGAATAATAAAATATGAACAGAATAAATTAACTAAAAAAGGCTGAAGAAAGAAAAAAAAAAACCAACCACCACAGTCAAAAACAGCACTTGCACAGCTGAAACTTGGCAAACAGCCAAAAGAAAGGGGGGCTTAACTGCCCAAACACAAGCGGCAAAACTTGGCCAGGCACTAACAGCGCTGGCCTCAGTACACTGGCCTCAATCATAAATGGTAAAATGTAATAACAAGTCTCTTCCCCATAGGGATACAGCAATATCCATGATATAGGGTTTAAGGAAAATCTCCTTTCCCCCTTCTCTCAAAGTTATAGCAATCCATCGGGTGCTTTGTTGAGCAGCCTGCAATCTGCCCACTCCCTAAATGGCTGGCACTTCAAACCTGTCCCAGGTGAATGGCCACTGCCAAGCGGAGATGACTGTAACGTCAGCTCCAGTATCCGCCAGTCCCTCAAGGGGGATACCGATAAGCGAGCTTCCTCATTAATTCCCACTGGGCATCAGGATTATCTGCCTGCTCTTGTATAGCGGCGAACTGTCCTGCTCCATACAATTGCTCGGGAGTATGGGCTCCCCCCCAATGCCTTCTTATGGCGTTCGATTTCTTTCTGCAGCCGCTGTATTTCTTTCTTGTGATGATTAATTTCTTCTAACATGCCTCGGGTAAAGGTGGATTCCAATCCAGACTCAGTAGCCGCTTGTCTTGCCTTTCGCAGAACAGAATAGGGGAGGGCTGTGATTTTCACTTCCACCTCCCCCTCTGCGTTGCCTGGGCGATGTGTTACTGGGAACGCAGCCAGTAGCTCCCTTATCTCTGTGGAGCTCTGTTCTTTTTCCTTGCTACTTAATTCTTTCTCGCTGCTTAATTTTCCCATCTTCTCCCTGTGTATTATTGCCTGAAAAGGGGACAGCCAAAATTTTGGCCGTGAAGAGCCATCTGTACCCGGACATGCATTATGGCATTCGGGTACCGCCTCAAGCAGCTTGGGAGGCAAGATCCGAGGGTAAGGAGGGGGGGGCCCGAAGGCGCGGGGGTGAGAAGGATAGCCCTGGATAACGCTCCAACTCTGATTGAATCCAGAGCCTCTGTACATCGCTGCCAAAGCAGGAGCCATTGCACCGCAGCTCTAGGCTCTGCGTGCAGTGTTGCCCCTATCTTTATCCAATCTTCTACTGACAGTGACCCGTGATCCGGGTACCAAGGACATTGGCGATTGATTTCAATTAATAGCTTTTCTAACTGACCCAGGGAAACTGGCCTGCCAGTTTGTTGAATAATATCTTGCAGCTTTTTTGCATGAACCTTCTGCGGAGCTGACAATTTTTCCCCCATACTCACGAAACGGGGCTATTTAGCGAGGGTCGATGCATCGGGGGCTGTTCCAGCCGGTGAGCAGGGGGTATCACGTCGGGGTCACCAGATGTAGTAATGAATCAAGCCAAGTCCGTCAGTCTATTCCAGTGGAGCGCCCCAAGCGGGGGTTTTCCACGTCTTTTATTATAATAGTTACATAAATCATTCTATTATGCGCATGTGCTAACATAATCCAACTACTTCGCCCCCTCCCCTGATTGGTGCCTTATGCCTTGCGTATCCCAATGGTATGCACCTGGTCAGCGCTTTATCTATGAGTCTCCTGATTGAGTGTGGGGGCGTGGGAACCACTTCAGCTTAAGAAGTGTAACATTCCTACACCCCTGGACTCTCTCTTTGGCTCTGGACCTGCCTGTCAGCAAGAAGCAGTGCCAGGGACACTTGCCCTCTGGCTGGAGTCTTCATTTTCTGGGAAATGCAGTTCCAGTCTCTGTTTTTTAGGAGCCTCTTTGATAATGAGTGTCTGGCTGTGTGTGTTCCCAGCAAAGATGGGGATAGTTAAATCCCTCCTAAGCAGAGTGTTCTGCACCTTTGAGCACCTGGGGAGCTGGCCCTGTGATTTTGTTTAAAATGGACTGGAGTTAAATTAATAGAATGTTTTTTATGATGATAAATGGCCTATGAATTCCCCTGATCTCCTTTGTTTTCTTTCCCTTGAGCAGGGTTTCCAGTTTCCCAACCCTCTGTGATCTTCCAGCTGGAAGGAGGGGAAGAGCCGTGGGTCCTGGATCTCCCTGGTTCAGTGGAAAGAGAGATCCTGGGAAGTCCCTGCACAGGTGAGGAAACATTAAACCAACCCAGAAACTGTAAGTGCCTGAGAGAACCCGCTGGGATTCCCCACACAGACTCTGTGAGCTCAGGACAGTCCCCAGCAGATCTCACTCCTGGCTTCCTACAGATGATGATTGACACCTTGGCTGGAGCTCCCTCCCTTCCTACTGAGTGTTTGGATGGGATGTGGGCATGGCCGGCCTTGGGGAAATGGCACCCGGGGCGAACTTGCATTTTGGTGCCCCTGGCTCCCATGGGCTCCCTAGGCAACCGACGTTCCCTTCCCCCCAACCTCTGCACTGTGTCCCTTTGCCCCAAATGCCTGCTCCCCCTCCTGCACCCCTAATCCCTACACCCCTTCATTCCTAACCTCTGCCCCCTTCATTCACCCCAGCCCTGTGCCCCCCTCACCCCAGCCCTGTGCCCCCCTCACCCCAGCCCTTGCACTCCACTCCTGTGCCGCAATCATTAATGATCTGGAGGATGGTGTGGACTGCACTCTCAGCAAGTTTGCAGATGACACTAAACTGGGAAGAGTGGTAGATACGCTGGAGGGTAGGGATAGGATACAGAGGGACCTAGATAAATTAGAGGATTGGATCAAAAGAAACCTGATGAGGTTCAACAAGGACAAGTGCAGAGTCCAGCACTTAGGACAGAAGAATGCCATTCACTGTTAACAGACTAGGGACCGAATGGCGAGGAAGCAGTTCTGCAGAAAAGGACCTAGGGGTTGCAGTGGATGAGAAGCTGGCTATGAGTCAACAGTGTGCCCTTGTTGCCAAGAAGGCTAACGGCATTTTGGGCCGTATAAATAGGGGCCTTGCCAGCAGATCGAGGGACATGAACGTTCCACACTATTCGACATTGGTGAGGCCTCATCTGGATACTGTGTCCAGTTTTGGACCCCACACTACAAGAAGGATGTGGAAAAATTGGAAAGAGTCCAGCAGAGGGCAACAAAAAATTATTAGTGGGCTGGAGCACATGACTTATGAGGAGAGGCTGAGGGAACTGGGATTGTTTAATCTGCAGAAGAGAAGACTGAGGGGGGATTTGATCGCTGCTTTCAACTGCTGAAGGAGGGTTCCAAAGAGGATGGATCTAGACTGTTCTCAGTGGTGGCAGATGACAGAACAAGGAGTAATGACCTCAAGTTGCAGTGGGGGAGGACTAGGTTGGATATTAGGAAAAACTATTTCACTAGGAGGGTGGTGAAGCACTGGAATGGGTTCCCTAGGGAGGTGGAGTCTCCTTCCTTAGAGGTTTTTAAGGCCCGGCTTGACAAAGCCCTGGCTGGGATGATTTAGTTGGGAATTGGTCCTACTTTGAGCAGGAGGGTGGACTAGATACATCCTGAGGTCCCTTCCAACCCTGATATTTTATGGTTCTATGCAGCCCTTCACTGCTACCCCCTGCACCACTCTCCTGTGCCCTCAACCCCTGCACTGTGCCCCCTTTGCCTCTAACCCCGGCATCCCCCCCTGCACCCAAGTGGGGAACCTGACCTGGATGCACAAAGCAGCTGGCATTGCTGCTCGCTCCCCCACTGGACTGCTGCTCCCCCGCCCCACACAGCCCTGGGGGGCTGGGAGAGGGGAGCAAGGAGCGACGTCAGGGCTTCCTGCACCCAGGTCACTTTCCCTGCAGGCTGTGTAAGGAGAGGGCAGGAGAGCAGCTGCTCCTGATGTCTCAGCACCGCCCAGGTGGGGAAGTGACCTGGATGCAGGGAGCCCTGGGGTGTTTGTGTTGAGGGGAGTGTGTAAAGGAGAGAGAGAGAGAGAGAGAGAGAGAGAGAGATATGTCTCTTTAAGAAAGTTCCCAGGGTCAGGAGCCTGAACTAGGCTTGGTCAGACACAAGCAGCTACCAGCAGCTCCGGCCCCAGAGAGGCAGCAGCACACGCAGATTCCCCCTGTCCCGTCAACCCAGCTCAGTGGAAATCAGGTACCCGGGTGGGGGGGAGGGGATCACCCCGCCATCAATCAGCACCTCCCCGCTGCAGAGCAGTCAGGAGGATGCTCACAGTCGGGGGTGGACGGGGTGACTCCGGGGGTGAACGGGGGGTGGGGGGACAGGAACAGCAGCAGCTGCACACGTGGAGCAGGGCCGTGGAGGGGCCCCTCTGCTCCGGAGCAGTCACCTGACTCTGACGCTGGTTGTCCAATTTCCCCCTGCAGCTCAGGTCTATCCCACTCCCCCACGCAGCTGCTTATCTGCTCCCTGTGCCGCTTTCATCAGCCCAGCGAGCCTCTCGGCAGCAGGTCAGGTGGGAATCCAAACCCTGCTCCCGGCACCCCCTTGGGTGGGGCACCCGTACGCCCCCCCCTAAAGGCCGGTCCTGGGTGGGGAGCAGAATTGATCCCCTCCACTGTCCCCTGTGGGGAAGAGTTTGGGGGAGTTCAGTCCCTGATTTTTATTTTCTGTCTCTCCAGCACTTACTTGGGTTTGTTCTCTGCCTTTCCATCCCCAGTTCTGAGATTTCTCCTCTCTTCTAGCAGGTGATGGGGTGGTGAGGGAGAGCGAGGAGCAGAATCCTCACCAGGAAGATGCTGAGCTCGCCGAAGCGCATGGGGAATTACTGCGAAGAGCCAAAGGGAGTGTGTCCAGCCCCCATGAGCAGGGAAAAGCTGGTGAAAGTTACCACAGACCAGAGAGAGAGCAGGGAAACCACTCAGAGGAGAGAGTGGATGAACCCATTAATTGTCAGGGAACTCACAGGGACCTCAAGGAAACTACGTCCCAGGAGAAAATCCTCACGGAAAAGCGAGAGACTACGTGTAGTGAGTGTGGGAAAAACTTCCATTACCGCTCAGCCCTTATTCGACATGAGATAATCCACACGAAAGAGAGACCCTACAAATGCTGTGAGTGTGGGAAAAGCTTCAATCGTACCTCAGCCCTTAGTAGGCATCAGCGAAAACACAGAGGAGACAAACCCTATGAATGCTGTGAGTGCGGGAAAAGCTTCACTCAGCGATATACCCTTAACTCTCATCAGAGAATCCACACAGAAGAGCGACCCTACGAATGCTGCAAGTGCAGGAAAAGCTTCACTCAGAGATCAGCCCTTATCTCTCATCAGACAACGCACACGGGAGAGCGACCCTACGAATGCTGTGAGTGCGGGAAAAACTTCACCCGAAGCTCAAACCTTACTAGGCATCAGAGGATCCACACAGGAGAGAGACCTTATGAATGCCGTGAGTGCGGGAAAAGTTTCAGTCACTTCTCCTCCCTTATCTCTCACCAGAGAGTCCACACAGGAGAGAGACCCTACGAATGTTGCGAGTGTGGAAAAAGCTTCTCTCGGAGCTCAAACCTTACTATGCACCAGAGGATCCACACAGGAGAGAGACCCTATGAATGCAGTGAGTGCGGGAAAAGTTTCACTCACCTCTTCTCTCTTATCTCTCACCAGAGTTTCCACACAGGAGAGAAACCCTATGAATGCAGTGAGTGCGGGAAAAGCTTCTCTCGGAGCTCAACCCTTGTTACACATTACAGAGTCCACACGGGAGAGAGACCATATGAATGCTACGAGTGTGGGAAAAGCTTCACTCATAGTTCAGGCCTTTCTAAACATCAGAGAATCCATAAAGGAGATAAACTTCATAAAAACCTTCTCTAGAGCTGTCAGGAGATTTTTTCTTTAATTCTTTTGACAGTTCCCAGGTAGTGAGTGTTAAGGCTGTTTGCATCTTTTGCACACTGTAGTCCCTTAGCTCCCACACATGAGTTGCCCACTTTTGAAGCTCGCCCGTCTTTGGGGTGGATCCTGTGGTCCTTTGTATCAACTCCATTGTCCTGCGAGTCATGGGAGTGGGTGTCCTTTCTACCAGGAATGTCATCACCCCAGGTGGGGGAGATGGGGGGGTGTCTTCAACCAGCTACATTGAGATAAAATCTATGTGGGTCTCATCACTGTGGTTGCCATGGGGTTAGCTAGCTTGAGTTCACTTTCCTGATGTAATAAGACAGCTATTCTTGCAGTAAAGACATGGGCTATGGATAGTCAGTGGGGTTATCTAGCACATTTCCTCCTGATCTGACCTAATGACCATCACATTTCCTTGTCTAAACAAACGTGGAGATTCACATTTGTACTCCTCCTCCCAGTGCAAAGTTATTGTTAGAGACGTCAAGTTCCTCTTTGAGGAGAGATTGTCTCATTCCCAGTTGTTCTCACATTACCCTGGATTGTGCAGAACAGCAGTTATTTTGTTGACTTTTTTTCTCATTTAAAATATATTTAAATATGAAGAAGAGCTGGAGCAATGTCAGGGAAATAAGGGTCATTTTAGGCTCTGTGACACTGGAAGGAGATAGGGCGACTCAGACATTCCATCCTTCCCCATCACCCCAGAACTGTTACCTTGTGCCTGAGCCATGCACAGATCACCCCTTCGTATTCCTTCGCTTCCCAACATGTCTGGTGGGGTCATGTTCTTGGCTGTCAATGCTTGGGAATGGTGTTTGTACACATCTTTGATCCTAAATCAGAGTCAGTCTGGCAGGCGATGAAAGTGTCAGACTTGGAAGGGGATTTCAAATGGATCCCAAGCACCGTTCAAATCCCCTTTTCCCTCAATGGCAAAGCCGCTTCTGGGAAGGTCGGCTGTTTTTTCTCCCGTTATGAAGGTGCTAAAACTCCTGTAAATAACACTAATGAGGGAGGTATCAGAGGGGTAGCCGTGTTAGTGTGGATCTGTAAAAGCAGCAAAGAATCCTGTGGCACCTTATAGACTATCAGACTTTTGGAGCATGAGCTTTCGTGGGTGAATACCCACTTCGTCGGATGCATGAGAAAGCGCTGGGTGAAGCAGGTTTCAGTGGATCATGAGAGAATCTCTCATCCTGATTCTGAGACATCAGATGTAACCTAGTCTGGAATTTCACTTTAAATTAAAATGAAAGTGTCTTCTACCTCTCTGTGATATGGGTTTTCTATCTTTCATGAAGGCTCCTTGGTCATATAACTGCATGTTAGTTTTGTTTGACAGAATGTAGCTCAGATTTTTTGGTAAATTTCAGACAAATTACCATTTTTTTACTTCAGGTTTGTTTTCCCCCCTATTCTTGCATGATGACATGGATAAAATTCAAATGCAGTTCAGTCAACAGGAGAGAATACTCCAAGCTGTTTAAATCTCCACTCTGAACAGGTGAACAGCAGCAGACCCCAAATGGATGCAACTGACCGAAGTAAGTGCACATGGTCACAGGGTAGTTCAGTTGTTTAAGTCAATATTGTCTCAGATGATCCAGGGATAGAATTCCACAGCAAGTGATTCGGAACTAGGAAAACGCCCAGATATTTGCTTCCCAAGGTATTTGTGACCCAGTCCCTACAGGAGGTTACTCCTGAAGAGATCTCCTAGCTAATCCCAACATTTGGGAAATGCTGTCTGTGATGAGGTGCATCCACCCTGCACTGGCACTGCTAGGGTTAACTGCGCCATGTGGGCTGAAGAGGCCACACCCCCTCACCCTCTCTGGGCATGCTCCGACTGGAGACGGAGTATAAACGGGAGCAGCTCAGCCTGGGCGGACTGGGGAGAACAAACCTATGTTGTTGGCACAGGGTGTCGGTGGGGGGGGGGAGAGCCCAGGGCTGGGGTGGCAGGGGGCTGTGGGGGTGGGGGGAAGCCCAGGGCTCGGTTAGCAGGCGCCTCTGGCGGGGGACCCCAGGGCTGAGGTGGGGGCAGCCAAAATATTTTTTGCTTGGAACAGCAAAAAACCTAGAGCCGACCCTGCCTCCACGCACCGTGAGGTAGGTATGAGCGGATCATTATTATCCCTACTTTAAAGAGTGAGAAGCTAAGGCTGAGAAAGGAGAATTGACTTGTCTTAGGTCACACAGCCAGTCAGTGGCAGAGTTGGGAATAGGACCCAAGAACCCTGATTTTTCAAACTAACCATCGGATCTTGAATTTCAGACAGTGAATGACCTGAATAAAGTGCTCTCAGATGAGCTCCAGACCAACAACAGTGACAGTAATTATTCAGCAAGTATTTGAGGAGAACTGCAACGTTAGAGAGAAGCGTGAACTGCTCAGAGACCATTAATGCAGAGAAGCAGCAAAATTCATCAAACATAGAACTGGTTCTGACTTATTTACTTGTTCTTAAAAAAGACCATTAACCTGCTCAGCCAATCAGGGATAGAGACTGAGGACGGGAGGCTGAGGGTTCTCACCAGCGAGCCCAAAGGATGGCCCAGGTCACTGGTGGGGATCACTGCCCGAGCACTAGTTCAGCCCCACACTTTTGAGTGGAGCTCCCACAGTGGGAGCTGCAGAGCACTCCCCTGCAACACACACACACACACACACCCCTCCTGGTGTTGGGAGGGGAACAGGTAAAAGGACAAAGGAAGCAAGAGAAAAAGAGGAGGGAGGAAGAGGGGAAGCAAAAAAGAACAAACCCCAATGTCCCCAGTGATTCTAAAGGACAAAATCCCAGGTGCAGAATAAAGTTCTGCCTCCTTAAGCTCGTGTCTTCCATGCCTAGAATTCAATTGTCACCACATGGATCAGACTGAACAGCTTTCAAACCTCCAGGAGGCTCTTACCTTCTAAACAGGGACGGCTGTTTTCTAGTAAAATCACTAAAAGGGAAGGAGAAAACTCGAAAGAGGTTCCTCCTGGCGCTCACGTCCGTGAACCCGAATACTCTCTCAGTCCTCAAAGAGAGACCTGGAGAAGGAGACTTGTTGGAGCAAAGCCACAGGGGTCTCTGAGGTTTCCCTGGCCCCTCGCCCCTGTCCTGCCTGGCTGATGTCAGCATCTCTCTGTGAGGTCACCACCTCCCCACTACCTTGGACCAATAGTCTGAGGTCCTGCAAAAGGCCTTTGTGATGTCACTGCCACACCCCTCCCTTGCTGTGCCAATGTCCTGCCCCTGGCCAGGCACTTTGGAGGTTTGAGCTACTCCCTGTGGATCACCCCACTCAAGGAGCGTTCGTTCTAGGCAGCAATAGAGCTCGGGCAGTGATCCCCACCAATGACCTGGTCCATCCTTTGGGCTCTCTGGTGAGAACCCTCAGCCTCCCGTCCTCAGTCTCTACCCTGATTGGCTCAGCAGGGGGTTATTGACAGGGAGGAGACTCAGGTCCTTGTTGGTCTCTTTTAAGACCAAGGAAATAAGTCAGAACCAGTTCTATGTTTGATGAATTTTGCTGCTTCTCTGCATTAATTGTCTCTGAGCAGTTCATGATTCTCTCTAACCTTGCAGTTCTCCTCAAATACTTGCTGAATAATTCCTGTGCACTGTTGTTGGTCTGGAGCTCATCAGAGCACTTTATTAAGGTCATTCAGTGTCTGAAATTCAAGATCCGATGGTTAGTTTGAAAATCAGGGCTCTTGGGTCCTATTCCCAACTCTGCCACTGACTGGCTGTGTGAGCTCAGACAACTCAATTCTCCTTTCTCAGCCTCAGCTTCTCCCTCTTTCAAGTAGGGATAATAATGATCCGCTCCTACCTACTTCACAGTGCGTGGAGGCAGGGTCGGCTCTAGGTTTTTTGCCGCCCTAAGCAAAAAAAATTTTGGCTGCCCCCATCCCAGCCCTGGGCTCCCCCCAACCTGCACCTGCTGCCGCTGCAGCTCTGGGCCTCCCCACACCTGCATCCCCCTGTCACCCCATCCCTGGGCTCTTCCCCCGCCCAACCCACACACCCCTGCCATTCCAGCCCTGGGCTCCCCCCTACATCCTGTGCTGCCCTAGATCTGGGCTCTCCCCTTCCCCCCCACCAATGCTCCCCAACCCACACACCCCCTGCCACTCCAGGCCTGGGTGCTCCCCCCCACCTGCACCCTCCTTCCACCCCAGCCCTGGGTCACTGGTAACTCGCTCCCAGGATGGGTCATTCAGCAGGAATTTTGGATGTGCACAGAACACAGACAGGATTGGTTCCCATATGGTTACAGAACTGCAGTAAAATGGAACAATTTTCAGCTTGTGTGATTGGAGGATACCTGGATGCATCTTATAAGACTGTCCTCCATAAATGAGGAAAAGTTGAGGTGCCTTTATTATTCTTTGTTTCAATGGGGAATTTGCCAGTGCAATAACCCTGTCTTCCTTTCAAACAAACAAAACTAGAAAAAAATGCCATTGGCTGTTGAAAATAGCAATTCCAGTCCTAATAACCCCTGGGAAGCATTTCTTGCTCAATTTTATCCTACTTTTTGTACAGCAAATAACAGTGGATCAGTATATTTGATTTGGGAGAAATGAAGTAACAATTGCCCAAATTGAGCTTGAGCACTCCTGAATGTTGAGGTGTTCAGATCTGGAAGGCAGGTGCTAGATTCTCTTTCTGAACATTAGCTAAATCTGGAAAGGAAAAGTCAATTTCTGCTTCCATGACTCAGAAGGGGAATTCCTCCTACGTGCCTAGTACTGTTGCCGGCTCAAAGAGCCCGAGGCGGAGCAACAGCAGGTTCGTTGCCCGGTGTGCATAGCACTAATTGACACACCAGGGTGGAGAAGCAAAAACCAGGTTTATTTGAGCCCAAAAAAGGTGCCAGGGAGAAAAACCATTCTCAAATCCTGCACACCCGCTCGCAGGCGGGGTCCCAGCATTTATACCCCCCTTGCTTGTGTAAGCCTTTTGTTCGGTTTTCCCCCTCACCCCTCCCTTCCCAACAGCAGCTACATTAGGCATTACATTTCAGCGTGTTAGAAAAGTTCTCATCCGCATGTTTATCTCTGGCCTTCACAGCACAAACGCATACAGATTTTCCTCCCCCCTCTCCCCCTCCTCCCCGCCGCTTCTGCTGTTTCAAACTCCTGCATCTGCAAGCTGAGACAGCTGACAGTTACACATTTTGCTTGCAGTCTGTTAGCATCTTAGGCTGGTTAAAGTTCACAGCATGGAAGACCTCTGGTTCACTCAGGCCTGCAGTCACAACTTTAGTTTACTCAGGCCTAGTGACACCAACAATTCCCCCCTTTGAGAATACTCAACAAACTTTTGGCGAGTTTTCTTAAACTTTAAAAACAAAAAACTATGAAGCTTTACAGATATATGTACAACTGCTTTTATTGAGTAAATGCATGGACAAAAGAGTGGAATGTTCATTTAACAACTAAGGGATTGGGACACTGACTATAAATCAGGTAGGTATACCAAGTGGTTTAATTTCCCAGATGTCTTGGTGAATAATTTAGTCCCACATGCATCCTCCCCATGGACCCAGCAGGATTCGGTATGTGGAAGCCACACCCACCCTAACCGGTCCATATGCTTGGAAGGAGCACTGTGAATGTCCACACTTCCATCCAGAAAGTGTCCAAGTATGTCTTCATGACCACGGATCAGATGGTACTCCTGACGCGTCTGTAAGGGCAGTGGGCCAAGTCTGGTCTAGATCCCACTGCAATGCCTTCCCAGGCTCAGTCATATTCAATACCATCTCTGTCAGTAACTTCTGGGTCATAGAACTAAGGGCTGAAATGACATGTAACTCACCAACTCCAGCCTGTACTTAAGATAGCTGAGTTTCAAGAATAAGGCTAGTAGCCTTTTCTAGTTGGCCCAATTTTTTATCATGTTCTTGGCTTTTAAGATATTGGCCCTAGCCCACAGGGATCTGCTTAATTCTCTTTCTTTCCAGAGGAAATAACCCAGGCCCTCTGTTGTGCTAATCTAATGGCAGCCCCTTGTGAGCAATCTGGGTATGTAGAAGTGATTTTAAAACCTGATAAGGACAATGTCATTTAAAATCCAATTAGGGAGGGCAATACATACTGAAGGATTTATCCAAAACACAGGGCGCAGCCTGTAGATTAAACCCCAAAATCCAATTAATACCACATTCCCAAGCATGGGTTCCATAAATTTTTCTTCCTCCCAGTGTACAATTCTTTGTTTCTTCACCAGGGTCAGTTCTCAATGTCCTTTTAGTCAGGAATTCCTGGACTTTGGCAATGTCAGTGGAGTGAGTGTTTCTTCTTCTTTCCCAAAACAATTGTGGTTTAGCATCCTACAGGGGAGAGGTTGCCAGCACATATCACCCTGTAATGGCTTTGCTTTTTCTAGAAAAGTCTAAAGGCACAGTTGGTTTGTCAGTGGACAAGGGAGAAGTTGCCAGTACGTCACCTTGTCCTTTTTCCCTGCTGTCCAGAAGCACAGTAGAGCTAGAAGAAAGAATAGGCTAATCATCAATAGGAAAATTCTTCTGATGTGGAGGGGTCTTTTTGCAGTGAGAATCCTGGGTCCAAGCAGTCAGTCTTTGGCACTTCACAGCAGTGTTGGTAGACAGCAGGACTTGGAAAGGGCCTTTCCAGCGTGGAGCCAAGGCAGTCTTTCGTTGATGGATCTTTATGTAGACCCAGTCTCCTGGTTCCAAGGAGTGGCAGGGCTGCTAGGATCTTTGGGTTGTTTCTTCTTTACCTGTGAGAAAAGAAACCTAACACATTGCATTAGTGTCTTTGCAGATTTTACAAATTTTATAGCTGCATGGGCAAATAGTCCCCCCTTTTTCTGGTTTTTAGCCAAGTAATGGCTCTTATACTTATCAGTGCCAAAGAAAGGGCATCTGGCCACTTTAAGTTTGTCTCAGCACAAATCTTGGCCAGTTTATTTTTAGCATGTTAACTATTCTTTTTTCTCAGTTAACTCATTCTTTTTCCTTTTCCCATTTTTTTTCTTTAACCTATAAAGGAAACTTTTACTTATACGCCTTTTGTTAACAATAAACACATACACAGTACATTAGTCTTATTTAATGTATGCCACATATACCCTTTTACTAAAATAACCTTATTACAGAGCTTTAGAACAAGAAGCCAGGACAAGCGCACCCACTTTGATGAGTTCACTTAATATAACCTCTAGTCCAATAGCTTTCCACCATCCCCAGCCCTCTGGCTAGACATCTGAGGTAGCCAGAAGGATCCCATGTACAATATGGGGAGTGGGTTAACTTTCCACGTCCTCGCTTTTAAAGACTGTTAGTATGCAAATTTTAATAACCATTCTAAATTAAAAGATTTGGCCAATGAAATTTCTTTTTCTTACTTAAGAAAATGTATAAGACTTTAGTATATCACATTTTTCTGATATATCCAAACACTTTATATTCTAAGTTGAACAAAACAAGCATCTGCATTTAAATTTAACACTGCCACTTGATTTTAAATCAGACCATCCCATAAAAATATTAAACACAACAATTCTGGCCACGAGACAAACACCACAAGACAGAACATAGAACACAAAACATAATTGTTACTCTGTCAGTAAATGCATGATATGTTGAATGCTGTTCAGCTGGCATTAGTTTTCTTTGATCATCTGAAAGACAAAAACAGAGGTCTACCCCTTCTGGGCAGTCAATCATTACTTAAAATATACAAATACTCTTGTTAATTTTAGGCAAAACAGGAGAATTACCCCATATTTTCTTTGCATGAATTTATTTACAAACATGTCAAAGACACCAAAAACTTTTCTTTTTAGCATTTTTACAAAGTTCAACTGCTGTTCCCTCCAGCAACTAAAGAGTTAACTTTTCACTTTCCCTTAAAATCACTTGCTCTCCCCTTCAACAGTCACTTTACCAATTCAAATCACCATTCCAAATATCCTCCTGAGTATTTGAAATTTCCATGCTTATACTCACTTACTCCTTCTTTCCACTACACCCTCAAAAGTTTCCAACCTGTTTTCCCATCTCTCTGTTGCCTGTCCGCCTGGGCCCGATCCTGCTTTTCTCGCTGAATCGTCCCTATCCTGGACACAAACTTATTCCACTACCAGTTTAGCTAGGCGGGTGGGCTTCACAACTAGCCCCCACCCTTCTGGTCTTTTCCCTAAAACATTTTTACTCCAAAACTACTCGAGTCCTTCCTAGTAAGGCTTGCCACCTGGGCAAAAAATACATGGCCATTGGGTAAAGGCCATTTACTTAACACATAATCCAAACTCCTTTGGGGGTCTACCCAGAGACCCACCCATTTGTCTGCTGACACTTAAACAGAACAGAAAATTACACAGAGAGCAGAGAAAATTACAGTCTAAGCCAGATTTTTCCACTTCTATTACATTGTCCGTCACAGGGGGCGGGACAGTAGGATCTCAATACAACCTCAGAGCTTCATCGCACACATGGCTTCCACCCTGAGGAATTACGAACGAGAAGTTCAGTTCCGCCCACACACCTAACGCCCAAATGAACAGAGCAGAAAAACAACAGTAACCGGTTAAACAGAATAGAACCAGAACTAGATAGTGCACCAAAACAAAATAGTGTTTCCTTATTCTATTAGGGCTCACCTTTAACCATACAATCCTTATCATATAACACCAATACCAAACAAAGCAAACATAAAATAACAAGGGTAAAACAGATAGATGGTGTAAATTCTGCAGGGCTCCCCCATTCTCTATTGCTCACCAAACTGTGACAAATTTCTGTTACTAATTATCCCTCATGTCAGGTGATCAAACTGACACTGCAGGACGGTGTGGGGGGGTGGATAGAGAAAGCACACCATATAACCAAATTTTAAAGCTTCATTAAAAATAATAAAACAACAATGGAGAGTGTTGGGAACACTCCCACATCACTCAGGAAAAATATGAATGCCCCAAGCCTTAAGCCACTTTAATACTTACACATATCCAGACTGGCCACGTCTGTGTATAATGTTCAGAGAAGGGAAATAGGTGGACGGGAGATTATCCTGTATACAGCTCGTCCAGAATTTCCAACATGCTTCCGCTCTTGGGATGGCTGTTCTTTTACTCCCTGGACTCTCCTGCGGCGTCTCTTTCAGAGATTCCAGTTCGGGTCAGCTGCCCTATGGCTTTTCCAGTGTCACCAAGCCATACCAGCTACAGGGTTGCAGAAGCACACTGTTGGATCTCACTGGAGAATTAAGCTTTGCAAATGTAATTTCAGTTCTGTAACTTGTATTGCCTTTGGTTTGCCTCTGTCTCTATTTTTCCACAACCAGCTGGGGCTGAAAGCAGTTTTACTTAGCATAGTCTGTGCTGGTTCTTGACCTTGAACATAAAGCAACTTTTCATCTCTGGGACAAGCTGAATTTCAAATTAACCCGTTCCTAGACAAATTGCTCACACTGTGTCAGAGGCTTTTCTTTGTGATTAAAAGCTCCTCTGAGATATATGATCTTATCTAGATTGAAGATACCTTCTAATGGGCACTGTTTAGATGGATTTTCACGTATGTGAAGATTCCAATTCTCTAAATACCTGCAGGTTTTAGGACCATAATGTACGTACATGTACTAGGCTGGGGTACCCTTAGGGGGTGAGGTAGAATTTTTAGACTGTCCCATACCCATTTTCCACGTACACACACAGAGAGGGTGCCCTGTCCGCGCTAGCGGCTCATAAACTAAGGATCTCTCCCTACAGAACACTCACACAGGAGAGACTAACGAGGATGACTGACTCTCCTACACCTCCCTTCAGCAAAGAGCGTCGGCTAGTCTCTGGGAGACACGGCGCCGCATACTCTGATTGCATCCAGTGAGATGATCAGACTGTCAGTAGCCCACACGGAAAGGAAGGGGGGAGAGGGAAGATGGGTTCACACATTCCTAGACCCAGGCAGCTTCCTCGCCGGACGATGCCAGGCTGAGTCAGCCCACCGTGGGTCGGATCTCCTAAAGATCCACTAGTTACCGGGCTTGCGTTAGACTACTCCTGATCATTAGCAATCGCTTCACAGGGTAATCTGGGCGTCTTCCAGTAACGAACACTCTCACTGGTATACACACACACACACACACCAAGGCCATTGTTTCCTATTACCACGATGCATCTTATCTTGCTGCACAGTCAATAAGTTCAGATGGCATGAACCCAACAGAGACAGACATTCCCACGGACAGTTCTCCTCCCAGTGCAGCTCTGGGGCATATAATGAGGGATTTTTTACAAGAGCTCTACATACAAACAGCTTCAGAAGCTACCCATTCGCTGACAAAACAAATAATTGAAGGATCATGTTGTAATTAAGTGATCCTTCCGGTGGCCACCTTTCCTGGCTCTCTAACTGATACTGAGGCCAGTCTACTGTATAAAATCTTTTCAGTTTACTCTTAGTCATTGGATCCAAACCAAATACCTTCCAATTTGCTAGAATGCATTCTAGGGGCGTACACCTTGCCCTACTAACCTTACTCTGTCCTTGCCCCATACCATGGGCTTGCCCTTGACCCACTATAGGACGCTCTCTCATCTAGTGGGAATTACAACGGCTGGGCGTCCCCAGCCTCAGGCAAAAGTCCACACCACTGGACTGTTCCTACCTTATCCACAGGACCGGTTCCTCACCGTCGCCCGCAGCTGCTTCTCCACTATCTGAGTGCGTTGCACCGTTGTGTCCTCCAAGGTCAGCCTGACGCGTCTCTGCCGAGGCCCCCGGTAAAGACACCAGTGCGCGCTAGGCATCGGCTGTGACCATCGTCCACTGGCCATTGGAGGAGTCCGGGCAAGGCACAATTTTGCCTCGAGCCCACCCAGGGACGCCAAAACTGTTGCCGGCTCAAAGAGCCCGAGGCGGAGCAACAGCAGGGTTCGTTGCCCGGTGTGCGTCGCACTAATTATCACACCAGGGTGGAGAAGCAAAACCAGGTTTATTTGTGCACAAAGAAAGGTGCCAGGGAGAAAAGCATTCTCAAATCCTGCACACCCGCGCGCAGGCGGGGTCCCAGCATTTATACCCCCCTTGTTTGTGTAAGCCTTTTGTTCGGTTTTCCCCCTCACCCCTCCCTTCCCAGCAGCAGCTACATTAGGCATTACATTTCAGCGTGTTAGAAAAGGTTCTCATCCACAAGCTTATCTGTGGCCTTGACAGAACAAACGCATACAGATTTTCCTTCCCCCTCTCCCCCTCCTCCCCGCCGCTTCTGCTGTTCCAAACTCCTACATTTGCAAGCAGAGATTGCTGACAGCTACACATTTTGCTTGCAGTCTGTTAGCATCTTAGGCTGGTTAAAGTTCACAGCATGTAAGAACTTTGGTTCACTTCAGGCCCAAAGTCACAACTTTGGTTTACTCAGGCCTAGTGGCACCAACAAGCTCATCACAGAGCTCTTTATTCAGGTCATTCAATGTCTGAAATTCAAGATCTGATGGTTAGTTTGTAAAAGCAGCAAAGAGTCCTGTGGCACCTTATAGACTAGCAGATGTTTTGGAGCATGAGCTTTCGTGGGTGAATACCCACTTCGTCGGATGCTTGTAGTGGGAATTTCCAGGGGCAGGTATATTGAAAATCAGGCCTCTTGGGTCCTATTCCCAACTCTGCCACTGACTGGCTGTGTGACCTAAGACAAGTCAATTCTCCTTTCTCAGCCTTAGCTTCTCCCTCTTTCGAGTAGGGATAATAATGATCTGCTCCTGCCTACCTCACGGTGGGTGGAGGCAGGGCCAGCTCTAGGTTTTTTGCCGCCCCAAGGAAAAAAAAATTTGGCTGCCCCCACCCACACCCCAGCCCTGGGCTCCCCCCCCATAACCCTTGCTGCCCGAGCCCTGGGCTCTGCCCCCGCCACCTGCACCCCCCTGCTGCCACAACCCTGGGCCTCCCCCCCACCTGCACCCCCCTTCCACCCCAGCCCTGGGCTCTGCCCCCCCCCCCACCTGCACCGCCCTGCCGCCCCAGCCCTGGGCTCTCCTCCACACACACCCCATGCCGCCCCAGCCCTGGGCTCTGCCCCCCACACCTGCACCCCCATGCTGCCCCAGCTCTGGGCTCTCCCTTTCCCACCAGTGCTCCCCCCCACACACACCCTCTGCTGCCCCAGCCCTGAGCTCCCCCCACACACCTGCACCCTCCTTCCGCCCCAGCCCTGAGTCACTGGTAACTTGCTCCCAGGACGGATCATTCAGCAGGGATTTTGGATGTGCACAGAACACAGACAGGACTGGTTCCCGCATGGTTACAGAGCTGCAGTAAAGTGGAACAATTTTCAGCTTGTGTGATTGGAGGAGATCTGGATCCATATTATCAGACTGTCCTCCATACATGAGGAAAAGTTGAGGTGCCTTTGTTATTCTTTGTTTCTATGGGGAATTTGCCAATGCAATATCACTGTCTTCCTTTTAAACAAACAAAACTAGAAAAAAAGTGGCAATGGCTGTTGAAAATAGCATTTCCAGTCCTAAAAAACCACTGGGAAGCATTTCTTGCTCAATTTTATCTAGTAGGATGCCCCTGGAACAATGGGATCGAGAAACCTGCATCACTGACAGTGCAGCCATGGAGACACCACACAGCAGCCTTGCCTAGCAGGGGCAGGGGTGCGAGAAGGGATGTCATCCGAGCTCCCTGCATCCAGGTCACTTTCCTCAGCCGGGCTGCGTCAGGGGAGGGCAGAGAGCAGCAGCTTCTGATGCTCCCCTCACAGCCCAGCCCAGGTGGGGAAAGTGACCAGGACGCAGGGAGCACATAGTGCTGCTCCTCGCTCCCCCCACCCTCTGTGGGGCCACGGAGGAGCATTGGGGCAGGGGAGAGCAGTGAGCACCTTTGCACGGCCACACGGTGCCCTTTGACCCCCTGGAGCCCTGGGCGGCTGCCGGGGGCCCCACCCCTAAGGCCGGCCGGGCTCCCCAGCACGAACAGCAGAGACACAGGGAGACTGGCCACCCACTGAGCAGAGGTAGCCTGGGCGGCTCGTAATGGAGGCTCGGGGGGGCTCAGCCTCCCCAAACCTTGCGTTGCCAAGGGGGCAGTGAGGCCCATGACTAGGGGCCCTGGCCAAATTGGGCCCCCCTGGGAAAGTCTCCCCCATGTCAGCCCCAGGGCTGGAGGAGCTCCCGCTCCCTGCTACGGCCCGGGGGCTGCAGCAGGGGCACAGAGCGTCTCTGGTCTGGGGGCCGCAGCGGGGCCGGGGTAAAGGAGTGACCGGGTGGGGCCAGTGGGGGAAGGGGGGAACAGAGGTGATAGTGGGTGGGGCCGTGGGGGGAAGGTGTGGAAGGGGGCGGAGCCACACACAGAAGTGGGGGGGGTCATGGTTGCGGTGCTGGGGCCCCCGCACTTGTTCTCCCTTTCCCTGGGCTTTGGCATCACTAGTCCCTGCTTAGCGAGTAGGGGTCAGTGGTCCCCAAAATGTGGGGCATGACTCCTAGGGGGACACAGAGGAAGATTGATGGGGGCACCTCAGGGCCTGAGCCAGCCCCCATGGAGGGCAGGGAGGGAGCCCCACTCTGTCCCAGCTCTTCCCCAACCCCACCCTCAGCCTGGGCCCCTGGCTCCCAGCCCGGCCTCGACCCCCTTACCCCTGTCCGCACCCCTCTCCCCAGCAAGCAACGGCCCCACTCCCAGCCCCGGTTCTCGACCGCGGCTTCCGAGGGGCCACAGCCATGGATACGAGGGCGTAGTGTGAAATGTTTGGGGCCCACTGGGTTAGGGTGACGTCCTCAATCACTTCTCTGCAGTCCAATGAGAGTGATTCCTCCCCCACCCACCCCTCCGTCAGGACGGCCTAGGTACGTTCTGCTCCCTTCACTCGTACAGGAAGGAGAATAACATTTCATTCCACTCAATCCTAAAGTGATTTGCAACCCACCACCATCCCAAACTGGTCATTTTGGGGAAGCGGCCCCATCATGCTGCATAGCTAGGCAGAGTAGGGGTGTCTATGCAAACACGGCCTGTTCCTGAAGTCTTCCCACAGCTCCTCACTAGATGTGAGGGGGCAGCTCATTCAGCCCCTGCTTATGCTTAGTATATTGGGACCCTCCTTAGTGGCCCTATCTCTGCCGGCCTTAGATTTCTCCTCCTGTCCCTGTCTTAGCAGCTCAGATGAGGTGGCCGAGTGGTTAAGGTGCTGGACTGCTAATCCATTGTGCTCTGCATGCATTGAGTTCAAATCCCATCCTTATTGGATGCATTTAATCTTCACTCTCCTTTATAGACAACCATCTCCCTCTTTGGTACAATGACAGATCAAACAATGTTGCCTCTGTTACCCAAAATTGGGCCTGCTAGTAAGCTTAGGGAGGACTAATGACCCCTCAGAGTTTGGCAGAAAGCAGCACGTTTATTATATTGATAGCTAAGCTCAAAAGAAGCGGTGAGGTCACACACTCCCATACTCACGCTCCCAGGACAGGCCTGGCACTGGAGATGTCAGGATTCTGCCAGGTAAGTGTCCCCCATCGCCGCGATGGACGGTGCAATGAAGGTAAGTCTTCCCGAGGCGCGATGGAATGTAACACAGCGAACCACTGGCCAGGCGGTCGGGGCGAAGGGCATTCACTGGAGGTACAAGCTTGTGAGTGACTCCTGAGCACAGGGCCCCTTCCCCTTTTAAGGACCTGCTCCTCATGGCCTGCGACTGGAGATGACTTGGCTGCATCTGGCTGGTCACACTCCACCTCAGCCAGTGTCCATGTAGTGTCCATGCTCTGGGTGTGTGATCGCTGCCTAATGAGAGTCCCAGACACCTTGTCTATCTAGGAGCTCTTCTGCTCTTCCAGCTCTTCAACCAGCCCCTTCATCCCACAAGCATTGCAGGAGGGGAGGGGAGGGGGAAAGCCACTTCACAGGCATTCAGAGAGGGAGAGGAGACAAGCGGGGGGAGGGGGGGTGTAACAGACCTTTTGGGCATACAGGTGATACGGAGCACACAGATCACTGCTGCTCCTACAACAGGGTAAGTTCTCAAGCAGCGTGTTTCTTACTTTGCCCATCTGCCAATTTTAATGATTATCGATGGAAATATTTTGCCATTGGGTCGTGTGTTTACACAGAAATTGACATTTACCAACAAATACGTAATTCTTCCAGTCCTGTCTAGTCTGCAGTTGGTGGGTTTAGAGGGCCACATTCACTCTCCCCACCCCCCCATGCCAGGCCTGTGCTCTCAACTTCCCACACTGCTGGGATCCTTCCCTCATCTCCCCCCAGACCACTGCCCCCCACCCCCACTTCCTGGATCCCCTCCCCACACTGTCCAACCCCCCTGCTGGCAGGATCCCTTCCTGTTCCTTTCATTTCCTGTCTCCACTCTGGGCAAAAGCTCTGCACGGTTCCCACAGCAGAAGTTGAACCCAGGTCACCTGGTGAAAACGAGGAATCCTGACCACTAGCCCATATGGGACTATTGTTGCATCTGATGAAGTGGGGATTCACCCACGAAAGCTCCTGCTCCAATATGTCTGTTAGTCTATAAGGTGCCACAGGACTCCTTGCTGCTGTTATTACTACAATTCTCTAAGCCAGGCCTGCACAACATACGGCCCACGGAGCCTCACTGTGCGGCCCCCGAGGGGATTCTAAATCCCCCGCACACGGCGCTCTGCGGGCAGCCCAGAGCCCTTTGAATCCTGGCTGCGGCCAGGAAGCAAAGAGCTCTGGGCTGCCCGCAGCGGCGGAGAGCGTAGAGCCCTTTAAATTCCAGCCGCGGCCAGGAATTAAAAGGCTCTGGGTTGCCCGCAGCCGCGGGGAGCCCAGAGCCCTTTGAATCTCAGCCATGTCCGGGAGTCAGAGGGCTCTGGGTTGCCCGCAGCCACGGGGAGCCCAGAGCCCTTTAAATCTCAGCCACGGCCGGGAGTCAGAGGGCTCTGGGTTGCCCGCAGAGATTCCCAGCCGTGGCTGGGATTTAAAGGGCTCAGGGCTCCCCACGGCTGCAGGCAGCCCAGAGCCGTTTGAATCCAGGCATGCGGCCGCTGTTTGCCCCCTCCCCAGACCTCTGCCCCAACTGCCCCCCAGGACCCCCACCCCCCCTATCTAAATGCTGCTGCTCCTTGTCTCCCGATTGCTCCCTCCCAAGACCCCTGCTCGAACTGCCAGTTGGGACCACAGCCCCTATCTAAGCCTCCCTTCTCCTTGTCCCCAACTGCCCCCTCCTGAGACCCCCCAACTTTCCCCCAGGACCCCACCCCCTACCTGTCCCCTGGGACTCCCATGCCTATCCTACTGCTGCCTGTCCCCTGACTGCCCCCCTGAACTTCTGCATAATCCAACCACCTATGCTCCCTGTCCCTTGACTGCCCCCTGGAACTCCCTACCCCTTCTCCAACCCCCAGCCCCCTTACCGTGCCACTCAGACCAGCGTGTCTGGCTCCATGCAGCTCCAGACACATTGCTGCCATGCTCCCCCGTGGAGCCCACAGCCCCCCCCCCCCCCCCGCCCCCGCAGCACCTGCCTTCCAGATTTGAACACCTCAAAATTCAGGAGTGCTCAAGCTCAGTTTGGGCAGCTGTTACTTCATTTCTCCCTGTCATAAGTAGTTAGTTAAGGGTTAAGTTCTACCTGTAAAGGGTTAACACAGACCTGGTGAAACACCTGACCAAAGGACCAATCAGGGAAGAGAATTTGAAAATCCCAGAGAGCGGGAACTTGGGTCTCTGTGTTCTTTGTTCTGTGTTCTTAGCCGTCTGGAACTACACCAGCCCAGACGCTTAATCAAGTCTGCTCATCTTTCTGAACTACTTTCTTCTATTCAAGCTAGTGAGTATTAGAAGTACTGGGTAATTTCATATAAGAATCCTGTGTCTGCAATTCTGTGTGTTTGTTATTGATTATTCGTAATTTTGCCTGTATTGTTTGTACTGAGGAAAAGGGAGAAATTTCTCCAGGGATTAATAAGATTAGACCCTATGAATGTCTGTCTTGGATTCATAGAGATTGTGTATTTTTCTTTTTTTATTCTTTTAATAAACTCTTTTAGGTTCAGGACTTGGTTAAGTTCCTTACCTGTGGATTCAGGGGAAGGAAGCTAGGCATCACTCTGTGGAGACAAGGGTTGTCTCCAAGCAGAGAAAGCAGGGAAGGGAGAGGGAAGTGAAAGGAATCTTTCTCCCTCTGTGATTTGATCTGCGCTTCCCCAGGAAAGTCTCTGGAAGGAGGAGGGGGGAACAGAGGGGTGTCTCGATTCACCGAATCAATCGAGTGGTGGCAGCGAAAAGGAAACCTACCCTAAGGGTTAGGGTGGGGGGAGAATACATGCGGGTCCCCATCTTTGAACCCAAAAGCTCAAAGTGGGGGTGAGACCCTATGACATGGTGGCACAGCGGTGTGTCGAACCCATTGCTAGAGGCTTTCTACCACAGTAGAAGCATTTTCAATACAGTGCCTGGAAGGAGGTGTGTCCTTCCTTTGTTTGATCAGCATTCCTTAGGTGGGGGGAAGTGCCCCTCACAGGTTTGCTGGGGAGATAACGATTCTCAAGCCAGAGTTTTTTTTTTCTTCTTCTTCTTCTTTTCCTAGAGGCTTTTCTACCAGAGGCACTCTAGTTCAGAGCTAGAAACATTTTTAGCACTGGCTGGAAGGAGGTGTGTCCTTCCTTTGTGTGATCAGGATTCCTTGGGTGGGGGGAAGTGCTCCTCGGAGCTCATCCCGTCCAACAGGGAAAACAGGTTTGGTGAGGAGAGAAAGATCCTGAAGCCAGTTTTTTTTCCTGTGACTTTTGAAATGCAGAAGGCAGGAAGCCACTGATCCCTGCGAGGATTTCACTAGACTTTTCTCGCAGAGAGACAGAGAGTTTTTTAGATTTTCCCTGTTGCTCAGTACAGAACAATAGAGAGATGCAACACACAATTTGCTATACACAGGATTAATTACCCTTTCTTTACTCAAGTTATCATAAACAGGGTGTGGCCAGCACCCCAAGGCACAGACATGACAGAAACAAGTGACCAACTAGAGCTTGCTCGATTGCAATTACAAATCCTGGAAGCCAAAGAGAGAGAACACAAGATGGCGATGGCAGCCATAGAGACAGACCAGAAAGCCAGAGAGGCAGACCACATCAGACAAATGGAATTAAGAGAGAAAGATCTGGAAATCCAGATGCAGGCTCTGGAAGTAGAAAAGGCTAAGCAGAATAATCCACCACCCCATCCACCTACTGATCAAACTTCTCGGAAAAAATTTCCCGCCTACAAGGCAGGGGATGATGTTGAGGCCTTTTTAGAAAACTTTGAGAGGGCCTGTATTGGATACCATCTTCCTAAAGAACAATACATGATGGAGCTGAGGTCACAGCTCAGCGGACAATTATCCCTGGTGGCAGCTGAAATGCCTAGAGACCACATGGACGACTTTCCACTGTTCCTAACCAAGGCCAGACTCAGAATGGGCATCACCCCTGATCACGCCCGTCAGCGTTTCAGAGCCCAGAAATGGAAACCAGAGATGTCATTTCCAGAGCACGCTGCTTACCTGGAAAAACACTATTTGTCCTGGATATCAGGATCCAAGGTTGAGGAGCTAGACGACCTACACCTCCTGATATTGATGGAGCAGTTCCTAGATGGTGTTCCTGAGAACATTAGACGCTACATCCAAGATGGTAAACCAAAAACTCTCACTGAGGCAGGAGAGATTGGAGCCAGATGGATGGCATTGGTAGACAACACGAAAGCTACTGCCAAGGGGAGCGAATCACACAAGGTACCCACCGAGACTAAACCTTACCATCGAGGGCCAATCAAGCCCACACCTACAACCCAAGCACAGTCACACCCTACCTCTTCTTCTACCTCACCAGTTTCCAGTAAACCAACACAACCCCGTGACCCATCAAGTGGGCGATGTTTTGGATGCAATGAACTGGGGCATATCAAAGCCAAATGCCCAAAGAACCTGAACCGGGTCCAACTCCTTGCACCTGCACACCAAGGAAACCCGGAATTAGATATCTCTCAAATACCCGTATGCTTTAGGGAAACTTTGAGAGTGGACGGAAAGGAAGTTATCGCATGGAGAGACACTGCAGCACATGTGTCAGCTATCCACCGAACCTTTGTGGACCCCAAATTCATCAACCCAAAAACCAAAGTGACAGTTCGCCCCTTCATGTCAAAACCTGTGACATTACCTTCAGCGCATTTACCTGTCCAGTACAAGGGCTGGTCAGGGACGTGGACTTTTGCTGTCTATGACAATTATTCTGTCCCCATGATACTGGGCAACCACTTGGCCCATCACATTGAGCCGCCAGAAACAGAGGGAGTGGTTACACGCAGCCAAGCCAGACGAGCTGCTGCACCCATCCCTGTTCCTCAGCCATCCACCGAGACCTCGCCGGTGTTACCAGAGAGGGTGGAACCGGCTCTCATACCAGCAACTACAGCAACCATAATACAGCCAGTCCCAGGCCCGGAACTGGAAAAACCAGACAACCCTACCCTAGAGGCTCAGCCGGAGCCTGAAATAACACCTCGTGGACCAGCGGAGAGCGGTTCACAGTCAACAGAAACAATCTCATCACCTACATCGCTTCCAGAGGAACTGGTGTCTCCTGCCTCAAGGGAACAGTTCCAGACTGAGCAGGAAGCTGATGACAGCCTCAAGAAAGCATGGGCGGCGGCACGCAGCAACCCACCGCCTCTCAGCTCCACTAACCGAAAACCGGTTCGTTGTGGACCAAGGACTTTTATACAAGGAATGTCTTTCTGGTGGACACCAGGAGGGCTGGCATCCTCAAAAACGGTTGCTAGTTCCGACGAAGTATCGGGAAAAGCTCTTAAGCTTAGCCCATGATCATCCCAGTGGCCATTCTGGGGTGAACCGAAGCAAAGACAGGTTGGGAAGGTCCTTCGAGTGGGAGGGGATGGGCAAGGACGTTGCCAAGTATGTCCGGTCTTGTGAGGTGTGCCAAAAGGTAGGAAAGCCTCAAGACCAGGTCAAGGCCCCTCTCCAGCCACTCCCCATAATTGAGGTCCCATTTCAGCGAGTAGCTGTGGATATTATGGGTCCTTTCCCAAAAAAGACCCCCAGAGGAAAGCAGTACATACTGACTTTTGTGGACTTTGCTACCAGATGGCCGGAAGCAGTAGCTCTAGGCAACACCAGGGCTCAAACTGTGTGCCAGGCCTTAACTGACATTTTTACCAGGGTGGGTTGGCCCTTTGAGATTCTAACAGATTCGGGAACAAATTTCCTATCAGGGACCATGAAAGACCTGTGGGAAACTCATGGGGTGCATCATTTGGTTGCCACCCCGTACCACCACCAAACTGATGGCCTAGTGGAAAGGTTTAATGGAACATTGGGGGCCATTATCCGCAAATTCGTCAATGAACACTCCAATAATTGGGATCTAGTGTTACAACAGTTGCTGTTTGCCTACAGGGCTGTTCCACATCCCAGTTTAGGATTCTCACCATTCGAGCTGGTGTATGGCCATGAGGTTAAGGGGCCATTACAGCTGGTAAAGCAGCAATGGGAGGGGTTTACACCTCCTCCAGGGACTAACATTCTGGACTTTGTAAGCAACCTTCAAAACACCCTCCGAGACTCTTGGGCCCTTGCTCGAGAGAACTTAAGAGATGCTCATGCGGAGCAAAAGGTCTGGTATGATCGACATGCCAAGGAGCGGTCCTTCAAGGTAGGAGACCAGGTCATGGTCTTGAAGGCGCAACAGGCCCATAAGATGGAGGCGTCCTGGGAAGGACCATACATGGTCCAGGAGCGCCTGGGAGCTGTTAACTACCTCATAACATTCCCTGATTCCTCTTTAAAGCCTAAAGTGTTTCATGTTAACTCTCTAAAGCCCTTTTATCCCAGAGAATTACAGGTCTGTCACTTTACAGTTCAGGAAGGAGATGACACCGAGTGGCCTGAAGGTGTCTACTACGAAGGTAAAAGAAATGGTGGTGTGGAAGAGGTGACCCTCTCCACAACCCTGCAACGTCTGCAGCGGCAACAGATCAAGGAGCTGTGCACTCACTTCGCGCCCTTGTTCTCAGCCAACCCAGGACGGACTGAGCAAACCTGCCACTCCATTGACACAGGTAATGCTCGCCCGATTAGGACCCCACCCTACCGGGTGTCACCTCATGCCAAAGTTGCTATTAAACAGGAGATTGACAACATGTTGGAGATGGGTATCATCCGCCCTTCTACCAGTGCATGGGCATCTCCAGTGGTTCTGGTTCCCAAACCAGATGGGGAAATACGCTTTTGTGTGGACTACCGTAAGCTAAATGCTGTAACTCGTCCAGACAACTATCCAATGCCACGCACTGATGAGCTATTGGAAAAGTTGGGACGTGCCCAGTTCATCTCTACCATTGACTTAACCAAGGGGTACTGGCAAGTACCACTGGATGAACCTGCCAAGGAAAAATCTGCCTTCATCACCCATGCAGGGATGTATGAGTTTAATGTGCTTCCGTTCGGACTGCGGAATGCACCTGCCACCTTCCAAAGGCTGGTGGATGGTCTACTAGCAGGATTGGGAGACTGTGCAGTTGCCTACCTCGATGATGTGGCCATTTTTTCTGATTCATGGCCCGAACACCTAGAACATTTGAAAATGGTTTTAGAGCGCATCAGGCAGGCAGGACTAACTGTTAAGGCCAAAAAGTGTCAAATAGGCCAAAACAGAGTGACTTACCTAGGACACCAGGTGGGTCAAGGAACCATCAACCCCCTACAGGCCAAGGTGGAGGCTATCCAACAGTGGCCTGTCCCAAGGTCAAAGAAACAGGTCCAATCCTTCTTAGGTTTGGCCGGATATTACAGGCGATTTGTACCACACTACAGCCAAATCGCTGCTCCACTAACTGATCTGACCAGAAAAACCCAGCCAAATGCAGTTAAGTGGACTGATGAGTGTCAGGAAGCCTTTATCCAGCTTAAGGCGATGCTCATGTCTGACCCTGTATTACGGGCCCCGGACTTTGACAAACCCTTCCTAGTTACCACCGATGCATCTGACCGTGGGGTAGGAGCGGTTCTAATGCAGGAAGGACCGGATCACAACTCCCATCCTGTCGTGTTTCTCAGCAAGAAGCTGTCTGAGAGGGAAAGCCACTGGTCCGTCAGTGAAAAAGAGTGTTACGCCATTGTGTATGCCTTGGAAAAGCTACGCCCATACGTTTGGGGACGGCAGTTCCAGCTACAAACCGATCATGCTGCACTAAAGTGGCTTCATACTAACAAAGGAAACAACAAAAAAACTTATCAGATGGAGTTTAGCTCTCCAAGACTTTGATTTTGAAATTCAACACATTTCAGGAGCTTCCAACAAAGTTGCTGATGCACTCTCTCGTGACAGTTTCCCAGAATCTAGTGGCTAAAAAGTGTTCTTTACATGTTATATGCTTAGTAGTATATGTAATAGTGCATGTGTTTATTACTCTTTTGGTTTTACAGTTTAGGAGGAAATCACCGCCAGTGCTCCCACTGTTGGTGATTTCGGGGGGCGTGTCATAAGTAGTTAGTTAAGGGTTAAGTTCTACCTGTAAAGGGTTAACACAGACCTGGTGAAACACCTGACCAAAGGACCAATCAGGGAAGAGAATTTGAAAATCCCAGAGAGCGGGAACTTGGGTCTCTGTGTTCTTTGTTCTGTGTTCTTAGCCGTCTGGAACTACACCAGCCCAGACGCTTAATCAAGTCTGCTCATCTATCTGAACTACTTTCTTCTATTCAAGCTAGTGAGTATTAGAAGTACTGGGTAATTTCATATAAGAATCCTGTGTCTGCAATTCTGTGTGTTTGTTATTGATTATTCGTAATTTTGCCTGTATTGTTTGTACTGAGGAAAAGGGAGAAATTTCTCCAGGGATTAATAAGATTAGACCCTATGAATGTCTATCTTGGATTCATAGAGATTGTGTATTTTTCTTTTTTTATTCTTTTAATAAACTCTTTTAGGTTCAGGACTTGGTTAAGTTCCTTACCTGTGGATTCAGGGGAAGGAAGCTAGGCGTCACTCTGTGGAGACAAGGGTTGTCTCCAAGCAGAGAAAGCAGGGAAGGGAGAGGGAAGTGAAAGGAATCTTTCTCCCTCTGTGATTTGATCTGTGCTTCCCCAGGAAAGTCTCTGGAAGGAGGAGGGGGGAACAGAGGGGTGTCTCGATTCACCGAATCAATCGAGTGGTGGCAGCGAAAAGGAAACCTACCCTAAGGGTTAGGGTGGGGGGAGAATACATGTGGGTCCCCATCTTTGAACCCAAAAGCTCAAAGTGGGGGTGAGACCCTATGACACTCCCAAATTAAATATACTGATCCACTGTAACTTGCTGTAGAAAAAGGAGGATAAAATTGAGCAAGAAATGCTTATTAGCACTGGAATTGCTATTTTCAACAGCCATTGCCTTTTTGTTTGTTTCAGGAAGACGGTGATATTGCATAGGCAAATTCCCCATAGAAAGAAAGAGTGGAACAAAAGAATAATAAAGGAACCTCAACTTTTCTTCATTTATGGAGGACAGTTTTATAATATGCATCCAGATCTCCTCCAATCGCACAAGCTGAAAATTGTTCCACTTTACTGCAGCTCTGTAACCATATGGGAACCAATCCTGTCTGTGTTTTGTGCACATCCAAAATTCCTGCTGAATGACCTGCCCTGGGAGCATTACCAGTGACCCAGGGCTGGGGAGGCAGGAGGTGTGGGGTGGGGTGGGGGAGGCACTGGTGTGGGGGAGCCCAGTGCTGGGGCATCAGCAGGGTGGGGGAAGGGCACTCGTGGGGAGGAAAGAGGGGAGCCCAAGGCTGGGTCTGGGAGCAGCCAAATTTTTTTTTGCTTGGGGCAGCAAAAAACCTAGAGCCGACCCTGCCGGGTTCCCCCAGCCGCCGGAGCCCCGGGCCCTTTAATTTGACCCTGAGGGCTCCCAGCCACCTCTTCAGCTGGAAGCCCCCGGTTGATTTAAAATAAAGTATCACCTCCCCACCCCCAACCTTCCTTTTTGGCCCACAGCTGTTTTGGTGGGGCGGCGCTGGGGAAGGAGGGTTTGTTTCTGCAGGGCTGGACGGCCCTGGGGCGGGGTGTTTCTGCGAGGCCGGGAGGTTTCGGCCCTCGGCTGTTTTCTTTGGAGGAATGTGGCCCTCGCCACTTTACAAGTTGTGCAGGCCTGCTCTAATGGTCTCTTCTGGCCATAAAGTCGACTAATTTCTGAAAAACTGAGTGTAGCATTGGAAGCAGCGTCTGATGTTTCCCTGTCTAGCCGGCTTGCTGCCTAGAACGAACGCTCCTTGAGTGGGGTGATCCACAGGGAGTAGCTCAAACTTGCAAAGTGCCTGGCCAGGGGCAGGACATTGGCACAGCAAGGGAGGGGTGTGGCAGTGACATCACAAAGGCCTTTTGCAGGACCTCAGCCTATTGGTCCAAGGTGGTGGGGAGGTGGTGACCTCACAGAGAGATGCTGACATCAGCCAGGCAGGACAGGGGCGAGGGGCCAGGGAAACCTCAGAGACCCCTGTGGCTTTGCTTCAGCAAGTCTCCTTCTCCAGGTCTCTCTTTGAGGACTGAGAGAGTATTTGGGTTCACGGACGTGAGCGCCAGGAGGAACCTCTTTCGAGTTTTCTCCTTCCCTTTTAGGGTACGTCTACACTACAAGACTATTTTGATTCATCTTAATTCGAATTTCTGGAATCGACCTAATGTAGTCGAAGTTGTGTATCCACAATAAATACAGTAATTCGACTGTGTGAGTCCACAGTAACGGGCGAAGCGTCGACTTTTGAAGCGGTGCACTGTGGGAAGCTATCCCACAGTTCCCGCACTACCCGCCGCCCATCGGAATGCTGGGATTTCCCACCAATGCATGCTGGGGGGGGAAACTGTGTCGAGGGTGGTTTTGGGTAACTGTCATCATTCAACCGTCACTCCCGCCGGCGGGAAATCAGTTCGCGCACTTTTCCTGTTATAAGTGACAGCGCGGACGCCACAGCACTCCACTGCGACCATGGAGCCCGCTGCGATCATCGCTGCACTTATGGCCATTGTCAACTCCTCGCACCTTATCGAACACCTCTTCCACAGTGAGATGTTGAGAACTCGGTCGAGAAGGCAACGGCAGCGTGGTGAGGACATGAAGTCTCAGAGTGGCACAGACCTCTCAGAAAGCACGGTACGCCGCGCCGTGGAGATCATGGTGGCAATGGGTCATGTTCATGCTATGGGACGTCGATTCTGGGCCCGGGAAACAAGCACGGACTGGTGGGACCGCATAGTGCTGCAGGTCTGGGATGAATCACAGTGGCTGCAAAACTTCAGGATGCGTAAGGGCACTTTCCTTGAACTGTGTGACTTGCTGGCCCCTGCTCTGATGCGCAAGGACACCCGGATGCGAGCAGCCCTGACTGTGCAGAAGCGAGTGGCCATAGCCCTCTGGAAACTTGCAACGCCAGACAGCTACCACTCAGTAGCGAACCACTTTGGTGTGGGCAAATCTACCGTGGGGCTTGCTGTGATGCAAGTAGCCAACGCAATCGTTGATCTCCTGCTCTCGAAGGTGGTGACCCTGGGAAACGTACAGGTTGTCATAGATGGCTTCGCCGCAATGGGATTCCCAAACTGCAGTGGGGCTATAGATGGGACTCACATTCCTATCCTGGGACTGGCCCACCAGGCCAGCCAGTATATAAACCGCAAGGGCTACTTTTCCATGGTGCTGCAAGCACTCGTGGACCATAGGGGACGGTTTACCAACATCAACGTCGGGTGGCCGGGCAAGGTTCATGACGCGCGTGTGTTCAAGAACTCTGGTCTGTTTAGACGCCTGCAGGAAGGTAGTTTCTTCCCAGACTACAAAATAAATGTTGGGGATGTGCAGATGCCTACAGTGATCCTCAGGGACCCAGCCTACCCGCTAATGCCCTGGCTCATGAAGCCCTATACAGGCGCCTTGGACACTGACAAGGAACTCTTCAACTACCGGCTGAGCAAGTGCAGAATGGTGGTGGAGTGTGCTTTCGGACGTCTGAAGGGGAGATGGAGGAGCTTACTGACTCGCTCGGATCTCAGCGAAAACAATATCCCCATTGTCATTGCAGCTTGCTGTGTGCTCCACAATCTGTGTGAGAGCAAGGGGGAGACGTTTATGGCGGGATGGGAGCTTGAGGCACATCGTCTGGCTGCTGATTACGCTCAGCCAGACACCCGTGCAATTAGAAGAGCACAGCGGGAAGCCGTGTGCATCAGGGAGGCTTTGAAAGCCAGGTTCCTCAGTGAGCAGGGTAACCTGTGACTATTAACTTTGTGTATAGAGAAGCGGAACCTGCCCCTGTTTCTTTACCCAGTTTCTGTTGACTCTCCTCTACAGTTTCATATCCCGTTCACCCCGTTTGCCCCCTTCCAACACACGTGTACAAATAAAGTTAATAGAGCATTGTTCAGCAACAACCTTCTCTGGACTACTGACTTCGCGTGAAAGGGTTGACACAGGGACGGTGACTGTGGTGGGTTGGGTGTGCAGTGATGTAGAGACCGCTTCTAGACTATAGGACTGATAGGCTCCTGCTCGTACAGCGGTCTCTGTGGTGAGGACTGGTACAGGTGCGTGTGCAGGAATGGGTGAGTGGTGCAGGCTTTGCGACGGAGTTTGGGTGCAGGCTCTGGGCTGGGGGTTGGGGGCATAGGAAGGTGTGAGTGGTGTGTGATAATGGGTAGGAGGTGTAGGGGGTTGCGGGCTGGGGACTGATGGTTTGATGCATTGTAGAGGCTCAGGGCTACGATAGAAGGGCAGGGTGAGGGCAACCTGCCTTGCCACTTGTGGATGGCATGCTCAATGACCCTGGGGCAGCAGACAGCATTTCTGCGGGTAGCCTCTCTACTGTGAGACAGGGACGCGGCGCGGCGGGGGGGGTGTGAGACGACATGCCGGGGGAGGGGTGGCAGGTGGGGGCTGGTACCTGCTCCAGGCAGGGAATTGACGGGGCTGGGGGAGACCCGCGTGGGACAGGGCACGATCCAGGCATGGCCGGTGGAGAGACCCACCTGCAAGTATACCTGGCGCAGGGCACTTTCCGCCTATGAGCAGAACATGAAAATCACCCCACAGACTGACCAGGGTGACTAGAGGCTGCACTCTGTGAGTGACCAGCTGTTGATCTTGCCCCCATATCTGTACCACTATTAACGGTGAAAGTCCTATGCAATTCCCAAACCATTCTCCCCCCTTCACGGAAAGTATTCTGCAAAGAAACCTGACGGGAAAAGAAATTACCAAAAAATAAAAACTTTTTATAATGAACAGCACATTAAGGGAAGGACTTCTCAAAAGTAAGGTACTGAGAGCGTTTTGTAAGTTTAGCACTCTGCTGTGGTGCATTAACATTTTTCACGGCCCCTGGTGCCCCTTCCTCTTGTCATTTTGGGTGATGGTGGGATTGGACTTTGTGGCGGGGGGCGGCGGTCGCAGATGCAGTGAAGGGGAGCTCCGTCCTCCTTCCTGCGGTGCTGCAGAACATCGACAAGGCGCCTGGATCAGGTAGGGATACAGTTGCACCTGTGTGACGGGAAAAAGTGAGTGAATTCCATAGAGAGATATTTTTGGTCAAAAAAGAAACAAAGTCTACTCAGTGTGTGTGAACAAGAGCAAGCACAGCACCTCTCTCATGAGCACTCACTCGGGGAAAGTTCGATTTCTCTGGGTTCGCTTTCATTGCCTGTGGTATTGCACTGCAGACCAGAGAAGCAGGGCAGGAAAGAAGAATCCATGGAGCGGCCAGGCATGGTAAGCCAATTTTTTTTTGCAGCTTTAAGTTGCATCTACAGCACTGTCCTCCTGCTGCAGGCAAACATGAAAGCAGAATCGGTGCCCCTGTTGCAGCCCCTCGCGGCCGTTCCCTGTTAGAGATCCCTGTATTCTCCCACTCTGCAGCCTCCTACACGTGGCTGTACAGTGACGCTTCTTGTTATGCAAAGGAACAGTTAAGCATAACCATTACTAATGGTACACAAATTACTCTAATTACATGCAGGAGTCTGCGCGCGACATCACACTGAGGAGAGTGTCACGGAGAGAGAGAGCGCGCATGCTGGAGGAAAGCCAACACAACCCTGGGGCCTATGCTGCCATGCTCGTGAAGGCGCTGGTCCCCGAGTTCCAGCTGAGAGCGTTGCGTGGAAAAGTGTGCTTCCTCGGGGCACCCAATAAGCAAGCCCTGCCCAGGAACCTCATGCAGAGGCTTGGCGATTACCTCCTGGAGAGCTTCCTGGAGATGTCAGAGGAAGATGACAGTTCCATCCACGTGTACATAGACCTTGTGTTCGCCTAGTTGTTTTCCCAGTTTATTTAAAAAATAAATGTTAACATGTTTGAAGCAGTTACCGATTGATCCTTCTCCTGATTCAGGGTCCGTGGTAACGGGTGGGGAGTGTTGGTAGGGGATCTCATTGACGGTGACGAAGAGATCCTGGGTGTCGGGGAAATCTGTGTTGTAAGCGCTGTCAACTGCCTCGTCCTCTTAAACTTTCCCGTACGCGAACATCTCCGAGGAACAGTCCGTCGACAGTATCCCATCCTCTCAGTCCACGGTCACTGGTGGGGCAGTGGTGGCAGACCCACCGAGAATGGCATGCAGTGCCTCGTAGAAGCGGCATGTCTGGGGCTGGGCTCCGGAGCGTCCGTTTGCCGCTCTGAGTTTCTGGTAGCCTTCTCTCAGCTCCTTGACTTTCACGTGGCACTGCGTTGTATCCTGGCTGTATCCTCTGTCTCTCATGGCTTTGGAGACCTTCTCGAAGGTCTTTGCATTCCGTTTGCTGGAGCGCAGCTCCGAAAGCACAGACTCATCGCCCCACACAGCAATCAGATCCGAGACTTCCCGGTCAGTCCATGCTGGGGACCTCTTTGTAGTGTGAGATTGCCTGGACTCCTCTGGTGGAGAACTCTGCATCGTTGCCGGTGCTGCTGAGCTCGCCCCGATGAGCAACCAGGACATGGGATTCAAACTGTCCAGACAGGAAAAGGAATTCAAATTTTCCAGGGGCATTGACTGTGTGGCTGGTCAGAGCATCCAAGCTCGGACTGGCGTCCAGAGCGTCAGCAGAGTGTTGCACTCTGGGATAGCTCCCGGAGCTACTAAGATCGATTCGCATCCACACCTAGCCTAATTCGACATAGCCATGTCGAATTTAGCGCTACTCCCCTTGTCGAGGTGGAGTACCGAATTCGAACTAAAGAGCCCTCTATGTCGAATTAAATGGCTTCCTGGTGTGGATGGGTGCACGCTTAATTCGATTTAACGCTGCTAAATTCGATTTAAAGTGCTAGTGTGGACCAGCCCTTAGTGATTTTACTAGAAAACAGCCATCCCTGTTTAGAAGGTAAGAGCCTCCTGGAGGTTTGAAACCTGTTCAGTCTGATCCAGCTGGCGACAGTTGAATTCTAGGCATGGAAAACACGAGCTTAAGGAGGCTGAATTTTATTGCGCACCTGGGATTTTGTCCCTTAGAATCACTGGGGACATTGGGGTTTGTCCTTTTTGTTTCATCTTTCCCTCCCTCCTTCCCTCCCTCCTTTCTCTTTGTCTCTTGCTTCTTTTATCCTTTCTCCTGTTCCCCTCCCAACACCAGGGGGTGGGTGGGTGTGTGTTGCGGGGGAGGGCTCGGCAGCTCCCACTGTGGGAGGTCCACCCAAAAATGTGGGGCTGAAGTAGTGCTCAGGCAATCAGGGCCGGATTAACCTTTTGTGGGCCCCAGCACCAAACATATTTGTAGGCCCCTATGTAGTCACTGTGGGCTCCGAGTGTGGGCCTGGTGGGGCTGTGCCATTGGTGCCATAGCATACCCGGTACTGAACCTCAGAGACATTTTTCATTTTGATCACACACCCCTACATGACTATATGCATTGCCCTACACAGCTCCCTCAGCCCCCGGGTTTTCTCATTGAGCTGTACACCCATGTGGGTTTACCAGTGTCCACAGTGAGCAGAACTTTCATAGTGATCAAGGAAACTCCCCACAGATTTATCTCCTTCCTCATTCAGACCTTCTCTAGCCATGTCTCCAGTACCCCCCATGTCACCAGTCACGGCATGTGGTCCTAGTCTCAGCTCAAAGTTCTAAAGCCAGCAGATACCTGGTCAGTTCTGACAGATCCCCCCCCTCAGCCCCCATCCTGCCATGTGAGCCAGCCACCTGCAAACACCATCTCCCCAAAGTCAGGACTTAGCCCTTGGGAATCTGAAGCCACCAGCCTCTCTCCCTCTGCTCCCATCTACATGCTAGTCTGCTACCTGGTCACCACCACCTCTCCCCAGACTTGTTTCCTTTCTACTTTGGACATGCTCCCACCCAGCTGGAAGCTCCCTCTGCCAGCCTGACCTGCTCCCTCTTTCCCTGCTCCCCCTGACATTCCTGTCCTACTGGTGACCTCTGTTCCTTGAGGTGAACTCCAGTGTCTTTAGCTGCTCTAGCTTAATGGCCCCAGTAGTCACAGAGCCAGCTGCAGCTTCTCTGGCTACGGCCATGGGGCCAGTTCCCAGAGGCCAGCCTTAGCCAGCTGCAGCTACTAGCCGCAGGAGGGATGGCAATGCCAGGGCTGAGCGTGCTTGAACCTTGCAATGGCTGCACTAGGGACTCTAAATCCTCAGCCCTGGCCCTAGGCAGCTGCAGACTCTGGGGTTAGGCACTTCCCTCCTCTAGGCCATGGCTTTAAATACCCGAGATTCCCATCACCTGTAGCAGAGGCCACCAATTCCCACGCCCCCCTCAGCCAGCACCTAGTCGTGCAGAAAGTGCAGCCTGAGTGATTTTGGAGGCTGGGGTGGCAGGAGGTTCCCGTCCCTGAGCAGCAGCTCTGCAGCAAGCTCACATGCTTCCCAGTTGGGACATTAGCCGTTACTGACAAGATTTGTCTGTGTTCTTTTTTTGTATCTCATTGTGTTAGCCAAAAGGGCCCGTTCTCCCCGGAGCTTACCTAATTACACCAAGGAGGCACGGAAGACCAGGAAGACAATTACCATTAGCTTTATTGATCGATCAGCTGAGCGGGTGTCCTCGTCTCGGCTAATGCCCGAGAGAGTCACACCTTACATGGCCAGAGGGGCTTACCTTTATACCCCGAAACAAACAACTTTGTTGACGTCTTAATTACGTTACTTGGCTAACCTTATGGACCCTGTAAATGTATCTATAGGGAATATTGGAGTACATAGAATACATATATCAATCAAAAAGGAACAAGATATGCATAACTGTCACGGATACATCCATCAAGATAAGGGTGCAGCTGTGTGGATACATTTATCATTGTAAGGAAGACATAAGATATCTCCTTTGACCTATTATACTAACATACTAACTACTTTTGGCTTCACGCATGAGAAGGTGACCCATTAGGCTAACTGCTTTTGGCCATAAGCATGTGAAGACAGCTGCACATATGTGACGCCAAGCGTGGGCCTCACTGATAAGCATGAACTAGTACAAACCAAGCATAAACTGATAATAGCTGACACAGGCTTTTTCTCTCTACTTGCACTTTAAGGCCTTGATTTTACTTATGCTAAGGGCCTAGTCTTGCTCACAGGCTTATAGTTGGCTTATTTTTCTAACAGCTTTCCCCCCTTAAAGCATTTTAAGAGCTTAAACTCCCCCACTCCTCTGTTTCCTTTGGCCGATCCTCAGGCCGGTACAAGGTCATTATTTGTTGATACGTAACATGAGTAGCCAGCCGTCAAACTATGGCAATCAAGCAGGGGGCGAAGCAAGCGAAGGTTACAAGGGCAATTATAATAAGCATAAAAAGCAGAAAGCCCTTACGAAGCCATCCCATTTGTGGTAACCAAGATGTGAACCAGTCCGTATCCCACCCACCCCAGGTTTGAACTGGGACGTGGGCGAGTTTTCTCATTTCTTTAGTTAACTGTTTCACTGTTTGCCCATTGTTGTCTATTTGCAGGCAGCAGTTAGATTCATTAAGTTTAGCACAAAGGCCGCCCTCCTCCGCCAGTAAATAATCAAGGGCTATATGATGTTGGAGGATAGCATTTTGCATCTGGGTTGACTGATCTGCCAGCAGATCTAATGCTGCAGCCGTCTGGTTGGTTAATATTTCCAAGATAGCTTGCAGCCTAATAATGCGGTTCAGATTGTAAATTGGTTCTCTGGCCCCCGTTACGAGTTCGGTGGGATTCCAGGTGGCAGGCCCGTAGTGTTTGATAATTCGCTCTGGGGGCCACTCCTGAGCTCCCCAGGCCTGGGAACTCCCGGCAGTTAGAGTGGAGTCCACAAACCGCTTTTCTCTAACGAGATCATCATACACTCTAATGCCTAATGTGTTTCCCTGGTGCTGGGGCAGGAGGAAGAATAAGGGCCGAATATATCCCACATAACATATCCCCGACCAATTTGGCGGCAATCTGCGATAGGCATAAGAGCCACAGATCCAATAATGGCCCTTTAGGGCCCAAGTCCCCTTGGCAAAAGGGCCATCCCAAGTGTCGGGGTCCAAGGGTCGTTCATAGTATATGTGGTTGCCCGTTCCTAGGGGTCCTCCGAATGGCCCACCCATTACGGAGGACGGTACCCCATCAGAAGCACAGTATTCACATTTCCATGCTCCAGCTCCTGCCTTCCACGCACACTTGCAACCCGATTTGGGCCTGTCGGTATTAGACCAAAAGTGTCTGAAATGAGTTACCCGAGTTCCATTAGAGTGCTGCCATGCCCATTGATACCACCGTATTACATGCTTTTTGCTAGTGGTATTATCGCGCTGACAGGCTAGAAAGAGGGAATCAAAGAACCCATCTAATCCCACCGCCTTACAACCATCACCGGTATGGTGTTGATAGGAACATCGTACCCAGCTGTTATTGGTTAATTTTACATGGGTATGGTTCCATCGCCCCCGGTATTTAGAGCAATCATAGGTGTGACAGCCAGGATGATGGTAGCAATCATATCCCCGGGATAGGGTCCAAAGACATTTACTTTCTCCCAGGTACCGGCCCCCGCGCCGTGTTCGATTAAGGCAAAAGATTCCCATGCCAGCTGAATAAAGTCGCCAGGGGCTACTATCCGTGGACCATTGCTCCGTGCCATTATGCACGATGCTGAGATTACTCAGCAAGTATTTGGGCTGCACTGGTTGGGCTACCCAGGGCCATTCATCCAGCTCCCCTGGGCCGCCGCACACCCAGCAGTTAGTGAGGTTAAAGGAATGTGCGATTATTTCCCCTAACTGTAAAAATCTGTTTTCCCAACCATAAGAGCAGGCGAATATACAAAACAGAGGCAGGAGGAACAACTTCATTGCTTCCTAAGAACATAAGAACATAAGAAAGGCCGTACCGGGTCAGACCAAAGGTCCATCTAGCCCAGTATCTGTCTACCGACAGTGGCCAATGCCAGGTGCCCCTGAGGGAGTGAACCTAACAGGCAATGATCAAGTGATCTCTCTCCTGCCATCCATCTCCATCCTCTGATGAACAGAGGCTAGGGACACCATTCTTACCCATTCTGGCTAATAGCCATTTATGGACTTAGCCACCATGAATTTATCCAGTCCCCTTTTAAACATTGTTATAGTCCTAGCCTTCACAACCTCCTCAGGTAAGGAGTTCCACAAGTTGACTGTGCGCTGCGTGAAGAAGAACTTCCTTTTATTTGTTTTAAACCTGCTGCCTATTAATTTCATTTGGTGACCCCTAGTTCTTGTATTATGGGAATAAGTAAATAACTTTTCCTTATCCACTTTCTCAACATCACTCATGATTTTATATACCTCTATCATGTCCCCCCTTAGTCTCCTCTTTTCCAAACTGAAGAGTCCTAGCCTCTTTAATCTTTCCTCATATGGGACCCTCTCTAAACCCCTAATCATTTTAGTTGCTCTTTTCTGAACCTTTTCTAGTGCTATAATATCTTTTTTGAGGTGAGGAGACCACATCTGTACACAGTATTAGAGATGTGGGCGTACCATGGATTTATATAAGGGCAATAATATATTCTCAGTCTTATTCTCTATCCCCTTTTTAATGATTCCTAACATCCTGTTTGCTTTTTTGACCGCCTCTGCACACTGCGTGGACATCTTCAGAGAACTATCCACGATAACTCCAAGATCTTTTTCCTGACTCGTTGTAGCTAAATTAGCCCCCATCATGTTGTATGTATAGTTCGGGTTATTTTTTCCAATGTGCATTACTTTACATTTATCCACATTAAATTTCATTTGCCATTTTGTTGCCCAATCACTTAGTTTTGTGAGATCTTTTTGAAGTTCTTCACAATCTGCTTTGGTCTTAACTATCTTGAGTAGTTTAGTGTCATCTGCAAACTTTGCCACCTCACTGTTTACCCCTTTCTCCAGATCATTTATGAATAAATTGAATAGGATTGGTCCTAGGACTGAGCCTTGGGGAACACCACTAGTTACCCCTCTCCATTCTGAGAATTTACCATTAATTCCTACCCTTTGTTCCCTGTCCTTTAACCAGTTCTCAATCCATGAAAGGACCTTTCCTTTTATCCCATGACAGCTTAATTTACGTAAGAGCCTTTGGTGAGGGACCTTGTCAAAGGCTTTCTGGAAATCTAAGTACACTATGTCCACCGGATCCCCCTTGTCCACATGTTTGTTGACCCCTTCAAAGAACTCTAATAGATTAGTAAGACACGATTTCCCTTTACAGAAACCATGTTGACTATTGCTCAAGAGTTTATGTTTTTCTATGTGTCTGACAATTTTATTCTTTACTATTGTTTCAACTAATTTGCCCGGTACCGACGTTAGACTTACCGGTCTGTAATTGCCAGGATCACCCCTAGAGCCCTTTTTAAATATTGTCGTTACATTAGCTAACTTCCAGTCATTGGGTACCGAAGCCGATTTAAAGGACAGGTTACAAACCTTGGTTAATAGTTCCGCAACTTCACATTTGAGTTCTTTCAGAACTCTTGGGTGAATGCCATCTGGTCCCGGTGACTTGTTAATGTTGAGTTTATCAATTAATTCCAAAACCTCCTCTAGTGACACTTCAATCTGTGACAGTTCCTCAGATTTGTCACCTACAAAAGCCAGCTCAGGTCTGGGAATCTCCCTAACATCCTCAGCCGTGAAGACTGAAGCAAAGAATCCATTTAGTTTCTCCGCAATGACTTTATCATCTTTAAGCGCTCCTTTTGTATTTTCATCGTCAAGGGGCCCCACTGGTTGTTTAGCAGGCTTCCTGCTTCTGATGTACTTAAAAAACATTTTGTTATTACCTTTGGAGTTTATGGCTAGCCGTTCTTCAAACTCCTCTTTGGCTTTTCTTATTACACTCTTGCACTTAAGTTGGCAGTGTTTGTGCTCCTTTCTATTTGCCTCACTGGGAATTGACTTCCACTTTTTAAAGGAAGTCTTTTTATCTCTCACTGCTTCTTTTACATGGTTGTTAAGCCACGGTGGCTCTTTTTTAGTTCTTTTACTGTTTTTCTTAATTTGGGGTATACATTGAAGTTGGGCCTCTATTATGGTGTCTTTAAAAAGGGCCCACGCAACTTGCAGGGATTTCACTTTAGTCACTGTACCTTTTAACTTTTGTCTAACTGACCCCCTCATTTTTGTATAGTTCCCCCTTTTGAAATTAAAGGCCACAGTGTTGGGCAGTTGAGATGTTCTTCCCACCACAGGGATGTTGAATGCTATTGTATTATGGTCACTATTTCCAAGCGGTCCTGCTATAGTTACCTCTTGGACCAGCTCCTGCGCTCCACTCAGGATTAAATCTAGAGTCGCCTCTCCCCTTGTGGGTTCCCGTACCAGCTGCTCCATGAAGCAGTCATTTAAAGTATCGAGAAATTTTATCTCTGCATTTCGTCCTGAAGTGAAATGTTCCCAGTCAATATGGGGATAATTGAAATCCCCCACTATTATTGGGTTCTTAATTTTGATAGCCTCTCTAATTTCCCTTAGCATTTCATCATCACTATTACTGTCCTGGTCAGGTGGTCGATAATAGATCCCTACTGTTATATTTTTACTAGAGCATGAAATTTCTATCCAGAGAGACTCTATGGAACCTGTGGATTCGCTTAAGATTTTTACTTCATTTGAATCTACACTTTCTTTAACATATAGTGCCACTCCTCCCCCTGCATGGCCTGTTCTGTCCTTCCGATATATTTTGTACCCCGGAATGATTGTGTCCCATTGATTGGTCTCAGTCCACCAGGTTTCTGTGATGCCTATTATATCTATATCCTCCTTTATCACAAGGCACTCTAGTTCACCCATCTTATTATTTAGACTTCTGGCATTTGTGTACAAGCACTTTAAAAACTTGTCCCTGTTTATTAGCCTGCCTTTTTCTGATGTGCCAGATTCTTTTTTATGTGACTGTTTGTCATCTGATCCGGCCCTTACATTATACTTCTCATTCCTCTGCTCCTGACTATAACCTGGAGATTCTCTATCATCAGACTCTCCCCTAAGAGAAGTCTGTGTCCGATCCACACGCACCTCTGCAGCAGTCGGCTTTCCCCCATCTCCTAGTTTAAAAACTGCTCTACAACCTTTTTAATGTTTAGTGCTTTTAAAAAGTCCTTTTAAGCCCTCCAGTCCGCGATACTCCCAGTTGGAGTCTTCACCTGTGTCGCCCCGGGCGTCCGGAGCCGGGGTGAGCAGAGGGCTGTTGTCCTCCTCGGTGGAGTCGTCCTCTGGATCCGAGCTTACAAATCGTTTAACTCGCGTGCAGTGTGTCCATTTGTCACTTCCAAGAACCTTGACGGCAGCTTGGCTGATGAGCGAAACAGTATGTGGGCCCTCCCACCGTGCTGTGAGAGGATCACGCTTCCACTTCTTAATCAGGACCAGGTCGCCGATCTGGAACGAATGCACAGGTCGATCCAGGGGAAGGGCCTGGAAGGCTGCTGCGTACCGGTGTAGCTGAAACAAGACAGATTGCAGCGCAGAGACCTGTTTCCACAAGGAGTCGTTCCCTACCTCCCAGTTTACATTCTCCCGAAACCCAGGGATGAGTACTCGGGGAGGGAACCCGAAAACCAACTCAAAGGGTGAAAGTCTCAGACCCTTACGGGGGGCCCTGCGAATGCGGGTAAGCGCAAGTGGCAAGGCATCAGGCCACTTCAAACCAGACTCTATACAAAGCTTTGTAAGAGTATCCTTGAGAGTTCTGTTCATTCTTTCTACCTGGCCTGAGCTTTGCGGCCTCCAGGGCGTATGCAGTTTCCACTGGATACCGAGGGCCTGCGCTACCTGTTGGACCACTTGGGAGATGAAATGACTTCCCCGATCTGACTCAATTACCTCGGGGAGGTGGAATCTGGGAAGGATCTCATGTAGCAGGGCCTTAGTAACCGCCCGAGCCTGACAGTGTCGGGTGGGGAAACACTCTACCCACCCGGTAAGCTGGTCTACAAAAACAAGCAAGTATTTGTAGCCTCGGCAAGGGGGTACTTCAGCGAAATCCACTTGCCACCTCTGGAAGGGGTAGGTAGCCCAGGGTCGGCCTCCCATTGGAACGGGGGGGCCGGATCCTTTTTGGTTTGTGCGCTGGCAAACAGAGCAGTTATTGACGATTCTCTGGGCTTCCGTATGCATACCCACTGCTCTAAGGGATCAGGCAGCCAAGTCAACCATTGCTCCCGAGCCTAAGTGTCCCTCTTTATGGAGGGATTGAAGAATCTCCTGAAGCACAGGACGGGGTACAAATATTTCTCCCCCAGGTAACCTCCACCACCCAGAGGAAGTCCGCTGGGCCCCTGCAGCCTGGGCGTGGGACACCTCCTCTGTCATGTAGTGGGGAATAGGGGTTGTAGCCTCAGTGTCTTGAACTAAAAGAAGCCATGGAGATCCCCTGCGCGCTGCCTCTTTCGCAGCCAAATCAGCCAATCGATTGTACTTGCGCTGCTCCGCTTCAGGAGCCTTTCCGTGTGCACGGACATGAATTACGGCGACCCGCAGGGGAAGCATCAAGGCTTCGAGTAACAATTTGATAAGGGTCCCATGAGCAATTCTTTGGCCCGAAGCTGTAATGAAACCCCTTTCCTGCCACAAGGTCCCATGAGCATGCACTACCATGTACGCATAGCAGCTGTCAGTATACAAATTGATGGTTCTCCCAGCTCCCAGTCGGAGGGCCTCAATGAGTGCGATTAATTCTGCCGCTTGGGCGGACAGAGAGGGGCTGAGTTTAAATGGATGCACCATCTCTGTGCCTTTAATTATCACAGCAGCCCCCGTATACCGCTTCCCGTCTAGTACATAACTAGAGCCATCGACGTACGCCTCGAGATCAGGGTTGGGCCAAGGCAAATCCGAAAGATCGGGACGGGGTTTAGTCTCTTGCTGCAGGACTTCGATACAGTCATGAGTCGGGCCAGCAACACTGGGAGCCTGAGGGTCAGGCAGTAAAATAGCTGGGTTGAGAGAACTAACGGCTTTAAAGGTTAGGTTTGGGGCTAGTAAGAGTCCCACCTCGTATTTAGTATGCCGACTAGGGTTTAGGTGTCTATCCCCCGCCCCTGTTCCTAGTATCTGGGGTACTCTGTGAGGTACCACCACCTCAGTGTCTCCACCCAGGGTTAACTTTTCGGCTTCCTGTACGAGGAGAGCAGTCGCTGCAACAGCTCGCAAGCAGGCTGGCCATCCCCTGGCAACAGGATCTAAAACTCTGGAATAATAGCCGATGGGTCTCCAGGTCGGTCCGGACTTTTGACAGAGGACCCCGGACACTACCCCGGCTCTCTCGTGAACATACAGGGTAAATGGTTTCCGTGGATCTGGGAGAGCCAGAGCAGGAGGCTGAATTAAAGCCCGTTTAAGCTCTTGAAATGCTTTCTCTTTCTCCTTAGTCCATTTCCAATGTAGCAGACCTTCTTTAGTAAGGGCCTCATATAGGGGTCTAGCCTTTCCCCCATAGTCAGGGATCCAGAGTCGGCAAAAACCGGTCAGTCCCAGAAAAGCTCTCAACTCTCTGGGATTCTGGGGCTGAGGGCTGTCGAGTATAGCTTGGATTCTATCATTACTCAAACTTCGACTCCCCTGACTAAGGCGGTATCCTAGGAAAGTGACCTGCTGTCTAACCAATTGTGCTTTTTTCTTAGAGGCTTTGTATCCCTGTGCCCCCAGGAAATTAAGAAGTTCTACAGTCTGTTCTTTACAAGCCTGCTCTGTTTCAGTACTTAAAAGTAAATCATCGCAGTACTGGACAATGTTGCACGCAGGGTGTCGAGCTAGGAAGGGAGCAAGGTCCCTCCGTAGCTGACTACCAAAAATTTCCGGTGCACAGGTAAGGCCCTGCGGTACAACAGTCCAGAGATACTGGGCTTTGTAATGGGTGTCGGGATCTTCCCATTCAAAGGCAAACAGTTTTTGAGATTCCTGATCAAGGGGGATAGAAAAGAAAGCGTCTTTCAAATCTATTACTGAGAACCAACCATGGCTCTTTGGTACCTGTCCCAGGATCGTGTGGGGGTTTGGGACAACAGGATAAGGCGCTTCTATTAGCTTATTGACCTTCCTTAGATCCTGCACAAGCCGGTATTGTCCGTTGGGCTTAGGCACTCCCATTATCGGGGTGTTATACGGGGACGTGCCCTCCCTTAGCCACCCACATTGTACAAACTTTTGAATCAGAGGTTTTAACCCGATTTGAGTGGCCAACTTAAGGGGATACTGTCGGATTCGGACGGGGCAACTCCCTTCCTTAAGGGTGATGTGTACCGGCGAGGCGTTTCTGGCACGGGCATGACCTCCCTCCTCGGCCCAAACTCTGGCATTAATGCCCGTCAGGCAAGCCTCGCTAACCCCTTGGTGGGTTAGGGCAGGTTTCACAGCAGCATTAAGTAGGGCCATCTGATAGTTGGAAACTTGTTGTTTTGGGAGCCTAACCTCCATAGTCCCATTAGTGAACGAGATCTCCGCCTGTAATTTGGTGAGGAGGTCTCGTCCTAGCAGCGCAATGGGACAGGAAGGGCTGCAAACGAATTGATGGGATATTTGGTGGTCCCCTACTTTCACTAAAAGGGGGAGGGTTTTCTTTAGTGTGATGTGTTGCCCCTCTATTCCTTGGACCGTGACACACCCTTGGGCTCTGGCTCGTGGTGCTGTGTCGAGGGGTAGTAAACTAAGAGTAGCCCCTGTATCAATAAGGGCTGTAATCGGGCGGCCCTCTATCTTAATTTTTACCGTGGGATCCAGACTGGCGGGTTGTGCTGCCAGGAGGGGCCGTTGGGTCCCCCGGCCTCCCTATAGGGTGGCCCCTTCCCCCGTGCCACCATAGAAAACAGGCACGGGTGAAGTTCTATCCTTGTGTCCCTCTCCCCTCACCTGTCGGTGGGGACATTCATTTCTCCAGTGTCCTTCTTCTTTACAGTAGGCACTCTGGTTCCGACCCAACTGGGAGCCCTTTCCCCTGCCTATTGAGCCTGAGCGTCCTTTTCCCTTGCCCCCCTTTTCCTCTCTCCCTTCTCTCAGGGCCATAGCCAGTACGCGAGCCCCTTTCTTTTGCTCCTTGTCGTCCCTGCGATCATAAACCTTCACTGCAATCCCCAGGAGCTCTTTTATGTTTTTGCCTGCGGCTCCATCTAGCTTCTGTAATTTCCTTCTGATATCCTCATAGGACTGTCCAATGAAGAGGGGGATTAATACCTGCTTTCCATTGGCGCTCTCTGGATCGAGGTCAGTATACCTCTTACAGGTGTCGCACAAGCGCTCATAAAAGGCGGCTGGATTCTCATTTTTCTCTTGTCTAACATTATACAATTTGGCCCAATTTGTGGTTTTCTGAATACAACGTTTCATTCCCTGTACCACTGCCATTGCATAGTCATGGTGTTTTGTCAGGTCTGGAGCCTCTGTATGTCCCCAAGTGGGTGGCTCAGTAGGGAGCCGCGCAGCCAGCCCCTCTTCCGCCACCCCCGATTCTCGTAAACACTTACGGGCTTGGGAGAAAACTAAGCGTCTCTCCTCTGCAGTAAGAAGGGTATTTAGGGCGACCCTCATATCCCCCCAAGTGGGCTTATGGGCTGCGACCAAGGTCTCAAAGACGGCAGTCAGTGGGGCAGGGTTTTCCGTAAACGGGGGATTCTGGTTTTTCCAGTTATACAGATCGCTGGTGGTGAAGGGGACATATGCCATTGTCAGGACACCAGCACCCCTATCACCACCAGGGAGCATAGTCTCCCGTAAGGGGCCCTCAAATACTGGGGTAGCCTTGTCTGGGGTATTCTTGAAGGAGACAACAAACGTGGAGCTCCCTGTCCCCTGTCCCTTGAGGCTTGCCCTAGGATACCGTTTAACTCGGTCTGCCACTGAGTCATCATCATCAGAGTGCTCCGAGACAGACAGCTCACCCTCCATCTCTACGGCCGGGTCTATCCTTGCAGCCTTTTGCGTGGTAGGCAAGGGTTCTACCTCTGCGGCCGGGGTTTCCTCCTTCGAGGGAGGGGGAGCAGGAGCTGGGGCTGCTGAAATTGCCGGGGCTGCTGGGGCCGCTGGGGCCGCTAAAACCGGGAGACCAGGGTATACAGGGGGAGGAGGCATCGGGTCTGGGGCAGAAGGAAGCACAGCAGGCGGACGGGGGGTATCATAAGGGGGACAGGGCTTTTTAACAGGGGCGCGGGCTAATAAGGCTCTAATAGCTTGTGCTCTGCATTCCCGTAGCCATGGGGGAGGATTGGCCACGAGATCCTGCCAGATATCTATATAGGGGTATTAATCCCAGTGCCCGTCCCGAGTGACAACATTATGTGTAGCCTGCACTGTTTCCAGTTTGAGTGTTCCCCCTGCGGGCCACCCCACCCCAAACGTTGGCCATTCTAAGGTACAGAATTTTTCCAGATTATCTTTACACAGTACAGTTCCATAATCTGCTTGGCGTCTAAACTCCGGCCAGTTTTCTAACATACATCCTAGGGGTGTCTGGGTAGGCATACTTTGTCCGGACCCCATTACACCTAGGTGTTTAATTAGCCTGGTCACGGGTTCGGCCAACTCCCCTTGCTTTCAAGATATTCCAGTCCCGGGGGAAATTCCCCTCGCGAAAGTCTTGGGGCGGCTAGAGTCGGCTTAAGTCCTAGACCAGGCTAGCGCAACCGCGGTTTCCAAGTTGTTAACACAATGTAAAACACAAGTATTGCTATCAAAAACAAACACAAGAGGGTAGTATTTACGTTCCAATATTCGTGCAGCACGGTCCACGAATCAGTGGAGTTAGTAAAGTTATACATTTGCCGTGCCTGAACCCAGGTACCTTAGTCAGAAAACTTTTACCCACACACCTTCCTATCTGTGGGTTCTTTTCCCATTAGGGGCCCAATGTCCCAACCCTCACTCTTCGGGGGCGTTAATCCTCAAACCCAAGAGGTAAACGCACTTACCGCGCCCGGAGTGGCCGCGTCCGGCAGGTGGGCTCCCCTCTTCTGGTACTGTCTTGCTTCCGTGTCGGCTGGAGTTCTCTGTGGAGGGGGCGTAGCCGTCCCGGCCGATTGCGGCGACCCGGAGCTCGAGCAAACCAATAGCTCAAGGTGGCCACTCTCCTAAGCCGTCCTCGGCCGCCGGTCAACGCCCCCAACAGGGAGAGAAGTCCCGGCGTGGAGTCGCCAATTTGTTAGCCAAAAGGGCCCGTTCTCCCCGGAGCTTACCTAATTACACCAAGGAGGCACGGAAGACCAGGAAGACAAGTACCATTAGCTTTATTGATCGATCAGCTGAGCGGGTGTCCTCGTCTCGGCTAATGCCCGAGAGAGTTACACCTTACATGGCCAGAGGGGCTTACCTTTATACCCCGAAACAAACAACTTTGTTGACGTTTTATTTACGTTATTTGGCTAACCTTATGGACCCTGTAAATGCATCTATAGGGAATATTGAAGTACATAGAATACATATATCAATCAAAAAGGAACAAGATATGCATAACTGTCACGGATACATCCATCATGATAAGGGTGCAGCTGTGCGGATACATTTATCATTGTAAGGAAGACATAAGATATCTCCTTTGACCTGCTATATTAACATACTAACTACTTTTGGCTTCACGCATGAGAAGGTGACCCATTAGGCTAACTGCTTTTGGCCATAAGCATGTGAAGACAGCTGCACATATGTTACGCCAAGCGTGGGTCTTACTGATAAGCATGAACTAATACAAACCAAGCATAAACTGATAATAGCTGACACAGGCTTTTTCTCTCTATTTGCACTTTAAGGCCGTGATTTCACTTATGCTAAGGGCCTAGCTTTGCTCACAGGCCTGTATTTGGCCTATTTTTCTAACAGTGGGGGTGTTTGGTTGCTAGCTCCCAGCACTAAAAAGGGAGGGGTCGATGGGAAATCAGGAGCCTGAGACTGACAGTCCCCAGGAACAATGTGGAGAGACCAGTGCTCCAGGTCAGCCTGATTGACAGGGCAGGCAGGCTATTCAAGGAGTCAGGAGGCCAGGGGGGTCCCGTCCTCCCTGTGAGCTGGAATTGTCTGAGTCACATGGAGTGGGGCTGAGCTAATGAGAGAGCAGGGGACCCAAGCTGAGCTGATGGTAGCAGAGCTGCAGCCCCAAAGCCAGAGCACAGCCCAGAGAGAGCAGCCCTGCCCTGGGAGCAGAGCTGTAACAACTGGAGCCAGAGAGGCCAGACAAGCAGCCCAGGGAGCTGAAGGCAGAGCAGCAGCAGCAGCCGTGCTGAGGCAGAGAGGAGCTGGAGCAGTCCGGAGCTGGGTGCGGTGAGCAGCTGGGGAGAGCGAGGGGGACCCTGGGCAGTGGGCCCAGCACAGGGAGACGCCTCAGCCAAGTGGACCTGCAGGCCAGACTTGGAGGGGGATCGTAAGCCTGACAGGGCGGGGGTGATGCCGGGGAGAAGGGTCCTGCCACCCAGAGCCTGAGAGTGTCCTGCCACCGCCAGAGCAAGTGTCCAACCTGCAGCGTCCCTGCAGCACAGCCAGGACCTGAGGAGGCGGCCTGGGACCTACAAGGAACAGACTGTGAAGTGCCCTGATGTCCAGAGACACTTTTTGTGCTGGTCCCTGCCACAGAGCGGGGTGATGTGTTTTCCTTTAACCTTTCCCATTTTTTCTTATTTTTTAAATTTTATTGTTAATTAAATAACTTGTATTTGCTTGAAATTGTATGATGTGATCAGTGGGTCAGGGAGATGCGCAGTGCAAAGAGAGGGAGACCCTAGCCCCTGTCCTGGGTGACCACAGCAGGGTTGGGGGGGGTCGAGCCCCCCAGGAATCCTGGGCCCAGCCTTGTTGGGGTTACGAGGACTCTGCCAGACAGGAGAGTGGAAGGGGAGTCCTCAAGGGCAGGGAGGCCTCTGGGTAAAGGAAGTGGGAGCGAGGACTCAGATCCTTTTGCCAGCCCACTTCACCGGGGTAGTGCAGAAACCAGGAGAGTTCCCCACAATAGCAGGACCATTCCACCACTTACCTCTAGATACAGTACCAGGCACGTAGAAGGATTTCCCCTTCTGAGTCATGGAAGCAGAAATTGACTTTTCCTTTCCAAATTTAGCTAATGTTCAGAAAGAGAATCTAGCACCTGCCTTCCAGATCTGAACACCTCAGAATTCAGGAGTGCTGGAGCTCAGTTTGGGCAGCTGTTACTTCATTTCTCCCAAATCAAAAATACTGATCCACTGTCATTTGCTGTAGAAAAAGTAGGATAAAATTGAGCAAGAAATGCTTCCCAGGGGTTATTAGGACTGGAATTGCTATTTTCAACAGCCATTGCCATTTTTTTCTAGTTTTGTTTTTTGAAAGGAAGACAGTGATATTGCACTGGCAAATTCCCCATAGAAACAAAGAATAATAAAGGCACCTCAACTTTTCCTCATTTATGGAGGACAGTCTTATAATATGCATCCAGGTATCCTCCAATCACACAAGCTGAAAATTGTTCCATTTTACTGCAGTTCTGTAACCATATGGGAACCAGTCCTGTCTGTGTTCTGTGCACATCCAAAATCCCTGCTGAATGACACATCCTGGGAGCGAGTTACCAGTGACCCAGGGCTGGGGTGGAAGGAGGGTGCAGTTCGGGGGGAGCACCCAGGCCTGGGGCGGCAGGGGGTGTGTGGGTTGGGGAGCATTGGTGGGGGGGAAGGAGAGAGCCCAGATCTGGGGCAGCACAGGATGTGGGGGGGAGCCCAGGGCTGGAATGGCAGGGGGTGTGGCTTGGGGGGGAAGAGCCCAGGGGTGGGGTGGCAGGGGGATGCAGGTGTGGGGAGGCCCAGAGCTGCGGCGGCAGCGGGTGCAGGTTGGGGGGAGCTCAGGGCTCGGGCAGCAGGAGGGTGTGAGGGGGAGCCCAGGGCTGGGATGGGGGCAGCCAATTTTTTTTTTGCTTAGGGCGGCAAAAAACCTAGAGCCAACCCTGCCTCCACGCACTGTGAAGTAGGTAGGAGCAGATCATTATTATCCCTACTTGAAAGAGGGAGAAGCTGAGGCTGAGAAAGAAGAATTGACTTGTCTGAGGACACACAGCCAGTCAGTGGCAGAGTTGGGAATAGGACCCAAGAGCCCTGATTTTCAAACTAACCTTCGGATCTTGAATTTCATACACTGAATGACCTGAATAAAGTGCTCTCAGATGAGCTCCAGACCAACAACAGTGACAGTAATTATTCAGCAAGTATTTGAGGAGAATTGCAATGTTAGAGAGAATCATGAACTGCTCAGAGACCATTAATGCTGAGAAGCAGCAAAATTCATCAAACATAGAACTGGTTCTGACTTATTTCCTTGGTCTTAAAAGAGACCAACGAGGACCTGAGTCTCCTCCCTGTCAATAACCCCCTGCTCAGGCAATCAGGGTAGAGACTGAGGGCGGGAGGCTGAGAGTTCTCACCAGAGAGCCCAAAGGATGGCCCAGGTAACTGGTGGGGATCACTGCCCGAGCTCTATTTCAGCCCCACATTTTTGGGTGGACCTCCCACAGTGGGAGCTGCACAGCACTCCCCCGCCACACACACACACACAAACACACACACACCCCTCCCTCCTGGTGTTGGGAGGGGAACAGGAGAAAGGACAAAAGAAGCAAGAAACGAAGAGAAAGGAGGGAGGGAGGGATGGAGGAAAAGGGGAAACAAAAAGGACAAACTCTAATGTCCCCAGTGATTCTAAGGGACAAAATCCCAGGTGCGCAATAAAATTCTGCCTCCTTAAGCTCATGTTTTCCATGCCTAGAATTCAACTGTCACCAGATGGATCAGACTGAACAGGTTTCAAACCTCCAGGAGGCTCTTACCTTCTAAACAGGGATGGCTGTTTTCTAGTAAAATCACTAAAAGGGAAGGAGAAAACTCGAAAGAGGTTCCTCCTGGCGCTCACGTCCGTGAACCCGAATACTCTCTCAGTCCTCAGAGAGAGACCTGGAGAAGGAGACTTGCTGAAGCAAAGCCACAGGGGTCTCTGAGGTTTCCCTGGCCCCTCACCCCGGTCCTGCCTGGCTGATGTCAGCATCTCTCTGTGAGGTCACCACCTCCCCACCACCTTGGACCAATAGTCTGAGGTCCTGCAAAAGGCCTTTGTGATGTCACTACCACACCCCTCCCTTGCTGGGCCAATGTCCTGCCCCTGGCCAGGCACTTTGCAGGTTTGAGCTGCTCCCTGGGGATCACCCCACTCAAGGAGCGTTCGTTCTAGGCAGCAAGCCGGCTAGACAGGGAAAGTTCAGACGCTGCTCCCAATGCTACACTCAGTTTTTCAGAAATGAGTCGACTTTATGGCCAGAAGAGACCATTAGAGCATCTAATCTGACCCCCTGCATATCACAGGCCTCCTGTATGACACAATAGCTACTTTGGGGGCAAACACATTCCAGAAAGGCATCTTGTCTTCATGAAATGACATCAGGAGATGGAGAATCCACCACTTTCCTTGGTAGCTTGTTCCTGTGGTCAATCATCCTCGCTGTTGAATCTTTGTGCCTTAGTTGTAATATGAATTTGTCTCTTTTCACCTTCCAGACATTGGGTCTTGTTATGCTTTTCTCTGCTAGATTAAAGAGCCCTTTAATATCCAATCTTTTCTCTCCATTAAGGCACTTCAACACTTCAGTGAAGTCACCTTTCAATCTTCTTTTGATAAGCTGGACAGGTTGAGCTCTTTCAATAGCTCACTAGAAGGCATTTTTCTCCAGCCCTCAGGACATTTGGTGGCTCTTTGCTGCCCCAGCTCCAGTTTCACAACATCTTTTTCAAATGAGGACACCAAAACTGGAGGCAGTATTCCAGTATCAGTCTCACTGATGTCATGTCACCTCCTGTGACGTTATTGACATAATCTGTAACTGTATAGATCACCATTGCGACCACTGTTCTATAGTTGCAGCCAATATTGTAGAAAGGTTGTTGTGTAAGGGGGTCTATGGAGAGGTTCTGATTGGCTGATTATAATTATGCCATCTCTAGATGTATCATTTTTGAAGTTGACGTTATATTGGCTCTCTGCTGTCCGTATTTCAAACCTGTGCTATGCTTCCAGGGAGACAAGTTGGTGTCAGTTCTGCCTAGCCTGCTTGATGGCCCATTAAGGACCATCAGCTACACAATCGACCCACTGAGAGAAGGCAGATACGCGTTGTGACTCAACAAGCTATGCAAGGACCTGCCTATGGACAGAACTCTAAGGTTTTTCTATGCCATGTGCTTAGGGAGATGTATTTTCCATGCCCTGGTTCCTCGCTGACCCAGAGAGAACAAAGGAACATGAAAACAAAAACCTTCTCCCACAGATTTGAAAGTATTTTCTTCCCTTATTGGTCCTTTTGGTCATGGGGCAACCAGGTTATCTGAGCTTTTTAACCCTTTACAGGGTATTTTATGCTACCTGTAGCTATACGTTTATGACACCCTGTAAATAGCAATCTGCAGAATCTGATCCTGAGAAAGGGCAGGGTGAAGGGAAGTGGCTTCAGCAGATTTACTGAGCATGCTCAGTTCATGTGAGCATGCTCAGTGCACCATAAATAGCAAATTCCTACACACAGCAGTTTCTCACACTGCACCTGAGGCAGCATGAGGCAGGGGCTCCATCGCTGTCCAGACCCCACCCAAGAGCAGATCCCCAGGGGCTGCGAGACCCTCAGCTTCTGGGACCTGTGTGTGGAGTCTCTCTTCTGCCCACTCAGGGCTGCCCCTGGGGTCCCTCTGGCCCCTGCAGCCCCTGGCCAGGGGCAGCAGAGCCTGGGACTGGGTCCAGCTGGAGAAAGTCCCCACCTCGGATGGGCACAGAAAGTGTTTCAGTGAACGTCTGTCCCTGGAGCAGCCCCTCTGGTGCCGCAGCAGCAGCCTCCGGAACTCAGCCCCGGCTCCCAGCGCACACTGGAGGCAGCAGCACCAGCAGTGTCTGGTACCTCACAAAGCCCGGCCACCAGGAGCTGCCCCACGGCTCTTTTCCTTGTTTTTCCTGCTTCCTTCCTACCAGCCCCCCACTGCTCCAGCCCCTTCCTGGCTCCTTCAAGCCCAACCCAGGCTGCAGCTGCCACACTCACCGGGCCAGGGACTGTCTGAGGTGGGAACTAGCCCCATCTCTGCTCCTCCTCCTGCCCCTGTGTGTCCCAGAGCCGCTGCAGGGACTGACCCGCACCCAGGCTCTCGCTCCTATTAGCACTCGCAGGGGCCAATCCAGCTACGGGAGAGTGAGCGCCCCTGGGAGCAGGGAAGTGACCAAGTCTCCCTGCCAGAGGGTGGGGGAGGAGGAGGAAGAAAGGGAAAGAGGAGAGACTGAAAGGGGATAAGGAGAAATAAGTGGGGAAAGCAGCACCCAGCTCTTTTCTACTGCATCACCCCTGAGCAGATTGCTCCTGAGCTCTGGGTAAATAGCCCCCAGTGTCCCCCAGATCCCCCTGCTCCCAAGGCAATGCACATAGGGATCTCCTTCCTGCCAGGCGTGATTACAAATAGGTGTAGGTGTCACCCTTATGCCATGATTGGAGAAGGACAGCACAGCTTGGGAACACGTGTCTGTATTTCCAGTCCAGTGTGACAATCCCGGCTCCAGGAGGGGTTTGTTCTCTGCTCCTGCTGGATGGGCACAGAATGGGGCAGCAACAGGTTTGTGTCAGTTTTTGTTGCTCCACATTCCTTAATTTAGAACAGTGTGAAATGAAGAAAATGGAGATTGAATTAAAGGGAAATACACAAAGAAAAGTTCCAGCCCCCGTTGCTTATTGAAAGAAATGACTCAATTTCCCAGTTACAGGTTTTATTAACATGAACAAATAAATCCAAGAGCGCACGTCACTAAGGCTAAATGACTATAGACACCACTCAGCTAAGGGTTAAACAACACAGTGATAAAGTTCAGGCCAAATCAGGAAATCAATGAGATAACAAGGATATTGCGCTGGAATCAAGTCGTCAATTTAGTCCAACCATCAGATTAATACAGCAGAAAAACCAACCCCTATAAATCCTGAAAGAGCAACCCAAGAAGGCAGGTGCGCATTCAGTGATGCTGAAACGCCAGAGATTTCTCACCCAGGCCATGCAACCCAGATTTAGCCAGCTGAATATTTCAATGCCGAAACCTAATCATTGATGACATTTAGCCCACAACCTCAAAGCTAATTACAGTTTTCTCCTTAGATTTCACTATTATGTAGCTAATACTTCTCCTCGCCCTCTCGCCCTAAAACACATACAGACCTTAAGAGAGACATTAGTAAAAGAATTCAAACAGCTCTCGCTGAACAATACGTATCTGACCACTCAATTCCTTGCGATGCTTGCACAGGTAAGGCGCATGCGTTCAGTCATTCCATAGGGCAGGGTTTTAAGGCTATTACGATTTGGGGAACTCTTCTTCCTAGCATCTTCCCGTTGTAGATTTCAGAGGTGTTCACACCCTCATCGAGCCACACTGTTACATCCCAATCTAATAGAAAGGCCGGGAGGTCGCCAACTTCATAAAAAGAAAGACAAAAAATAGAAAAGGGAACAAAACATTTCTAAGATAATAAGGGGTTGGATCTCTGCACCTCTCGGGCTTTGGATTCGCCCGGAGTAGGAACTGTAGCTGCAGTTTAGGAACCAGGTACTGGCATAGATTTCCTCTCTCTCAAGTGCAGGGTGTGACCTATGTCTCATTCTCTCTGTCTCCCATCGGGTGATGGGACTGTGAGTGAGAATGAGGAGGGGAAACCCCAGCAGGAAGATGCTGAGGAATTAGAACCACCTGTGCTCTATTTTCACACTTTAATTTTTCAAAGAAGCAGGAGGCAGAGAGGTGATATAAATGCATTAGACTCAAGAGAAAAACTAACGACAGGTCTACACTAGGAGGGGGGATTGATCTAAGATACACAAACTTCAGCTACGGGAATAGAGCTGAAGTCAACGTATTAGGTCGACTTACCTCGGCATCTTCACAGCGCTGAGTCGACTGCTGCTACTCCCCTGTCGACTCCGCTTGCGCCTCTCACGGTCCTGGAGTACCAGAGTCGATGGGAGAGCGCTCAGGGATTGATTTATCATGTCTAGACTAGATGCGATAAATCAACACCCCAATAGATCGATCGCTACCCGCTGATCCGGTGGGTAGCATAGACCTGCCCTAAGAGACCAAACCACAGACTCTGGACTCAGCATTCAAGTATCCTGCAGTCTGAACTTCGCATCTGATACATTCCCTCATTGGCTACCATTGTTTGGCCAGCAAGGAAGTGATCCTTGTCCAGCAAGGCAGCCAGATTGGGACCCATAGGCATGGAATGGCTCTGAAGGAATCAGCTGTTTCTCTCTGTGCTTCACCTAACTTTGGAGCCAGATGGTAAAAGACAGTTGTGCCCAGTTTAATCATGGTGTCCTTTAGGAATGTGATCAATGCCACTTAATTAGGGAGCAGGATTCTAAAAACACCACAGCTTCCATCTCTGGGGTGAAAATAATCACCACTACCTGCAGTTTCTACCTGAGTTCTTGTCAAATCTTTGACCTTACTTGGAGTAATTTTACACGTGTCTGGCGTAGAATTCTTCACCAACCACACAACAGATCAGTAGCGACAGTGAGGTACAACTCCCCCTACTGTGCCCTTTTATTTCTTTAATCTGGTGGCACAGATTTAAATTAGGGACTAAATTCAGGTGTGACTTAGAATCCCTGTAAGATACTAAATGTCAGGTATCTTTCTGCAGATATATCACATTCAACATGGGTTTCAATTTCTACACATTTGCAGCATCTCCCAGGGGTGAGCTGAACAGAAATGTCACCTCCATTTTTCCCCATCTCTATCTAGATAGGGATTGCGTTTCCCAAATAATAGGCAACATGCACCTGATTAGGAAGGAGATCTCTTCAGGAGCGATAGGGCCTGGGCCACAACGGCTTTGGGAGCCCAATGCATGGGCACTTTGTTTAGTTACAAGTTATTTACGAGGGAATCCTCTTCCCAGCCTTTTAGAAAAAATACTGACCTAACCAACTGCACAACAGGGGGATTGGGATGGTGATGGGGAATAAGGGAATCCCTCTGACTTACCCTATCTCCTTCTGTTGTTACAGAGGGTGAAATGACATTTTCCCCTATCCCTGCCCTGTTCCTGCTTTTTTTATAGTTCAATATATTTTAAGTGAGGAAAATGGAAGCAAAAATATCTGCTCTGCAGCACAACCTGAACCAACATCAGAGCAACTGGGAATGAAACAATTTGTTCCCCAAGAGTGAACTCAATGACTAACACTTGCTGTGAAATGGGGGAACAGTATAACCGTGATGCTCAGGGTTTGATTAGACCAGGAAAAGTGATGGAGTTTAGGTCAGGTCAAGGGGAAAGCTAATGCCAACCCCTGCACCTGGGCGGCATCTGCACAACAACTCTTTTTACCCCAAGATCACTAACTTGAGCAGCCAACGCCATGTACAGCCCTAGTGGATGTCAGGCACAGGTAGTTTTTGCCTCAGTGTAGCTTGTTGGGAATCAAACCTCTCTCCCACCTGGAGTTGATGGAGCTTGGCTGTTCTCAGTGGTAGCAGATGACAGAACAAGGAGCAATGGTCTCAAGTTGCAGTGGGAGCCATCTAGGTTGGATATTAGGAAACTAATTTTGCTAAGGTGGTGGTGAAGCACTGGAATGGGTTACCTAGGGACGTGGAGGAATCTCCATCCTGAGAGATTTTTAAGGCCTGGCTTGACAAAGCCTGGCTGGGTTGATTTAGTTGGGGTTGGTCCTGCTTTCAGCAGGGGAATGGACTAGATACCTCCTGAGGTCCCTTCAAACCCTGATATTCTATGGTTCTATGACCTACACTCCTACGGCTCAATAGAAAAGATCAGAGAACTGACCCCAAAGAAGGGTGAGCTGGAAAAGGCAGAAGCAGGCAACTCATCTGGGGGAGCTGAGCTACTACGGTGAAGATGGTGCAAAGATCACTATGTGGGAATTAGCAAATGTGATTTAAAAAAAAATCTTTGCTCAGCCCTAGTCAAGCCATTTATTACAATTCTCTGTTACGTGGATTTTCTGATGCCTGATAAAGTGTGAGCTCCAGCTGAAGCTTTTCCCACACTCAGAGCACATGTAGAGTCTCTCTCCTGTGTAAATTCGCTGATGTGAGATGAGGGTTGACTTATCAATGAAGTGTTTCCCACACTCAGAACATCCATAAGGTTTCTCTCCAGTGTGGGTTCTCCAGTGTGTGATAAGGGTAGAGCTCTGAATGAAGCTTTTCCCGCACTCGGAGCACATGTAGGTCTCTCTCCTCTGTGCATTCTCTGATGAGTGACAAGGTCTGAGCTCCCATTGAAGCTTTTCCCATACTCATGGCATGTGTAGCGTGTCTCTTCAAAGTTGATTCTCTCATGTGGAATAAGGTCTGAGAGGCTACTTAAGTTTTCTTCTGACCTCTGCTGAGTCTCACAGGCTGTTTCTTTTTCTGGGCGTTCACAGCTCCCGGAAACATTCCCTTTGGTTCTCCTTGCTCAGCATCTTTCTGCTGGGGTTTCTGCTCCTCATTCTCACTCACCATCCCAACACCTGATGGGAGACAGAGAGAATCCAGACACAGGTCACTCCCTGCACCGGAGAGAAAGGGAATCTCAGAGAGAGGAATGGAAAAAGCGATGAAGAAACCAAAATGTGTGGGAGAGATCAAACCGATCAGAAGCTGGTTTTCCCCAAACCCTTCCCCAGAGGAGAGAGGAAGGGATCAGCTTTAGTCCGCATCTCACCAGAACACTCTGGGGAAAGCTACATTGGGCAGGGACCTGCTGCCACTTGTCAGAGTATAGGTGGGAAGCCATGAGTCACATCTGCCATAATGATTCCACATCTGCAGGGAACAATCCTGAACTTGGAGAGCTCACAGGGTCTGTGTAGGGCATCCCAAATGTTTCCTGAATTCACAGACAGTTTTTGAGGGAATCCCAATTCCCTACCTGTGCAGGCAGCTCTCAGGAGCACTTCTTTCTCAGCGCCCTGGAGATCTGGGACCCACGGCTCTTCCTCTCGTTCCAGCTGCGAGATCACATCAGGTTTGGAATCTGGAAGCCCTACTCCAGGCAAAGAAAATAAGGGAGGTCAGTGGAATTTGTGGGATACTTGTCACAAAGAATATTCCATTGTTTTACCCCCAGCTCATTTTTAAGCAGTAACGTCCCAAGGCCAGCTTCCTTGGCTCCAAGTGGCTGTATAATTAATTTTGCTAGGTGTAAGTTAATTAGGGTAGTGGGATATAATTGGTTAGAGAATTATGTTACAGTCTGTTAGAATTGGTTCGTTAAATTTCAGTACGATGATTGGTTAAGGTATAGCTGAGAATATTACTCTATAAACAGGAGGGGGAAGGGAAACTGGAATCATGTTTGTTAAGGGGGGGAATGGGGAACAGGGACACAGGCAAGGCTCTGCGGCGTCAGAGCTGGGAAGGAAACACTGGGGAACAGACGGTATCGGCGTGTAGAGATAAGCCTGACTGGTGTGAAGGGCTTCAGAATATGCCTGCTTGGAAACTAACCCCAATAAACGTGGCATTATGCGCACTTCAGACTTCTGGTCTTTTGCTGCTTGCTGTCTGCGTGACAAGAACCAGGGAAGCAGGAGGCCTCTAACAAAACTGACATGACCTGATAACCAAGAGGTGAGCCTTTAAGGAACGTTTTAATACACTTTGGAACTGATCAGGGTTTCCCACGAGGACTGATGAGGGGGTGATGGTAAATACGCATTTAGATCCTTTTCTTGTTTTATATCCTTTCCCCATTAGGCACACTGGCACTGTCATGGATCCATGGGATCTGTGCAAAGCCCGGGCTTTTAAAAACAGTCCTTGGGAAGCCTCTGGGCTTTAACAGGCTTATTTCAACCTGTGAGCTCTGCCAGCAGGTCCAGCTGAACGACACTCCTGTTCAGTGACGGTTCCTCAGTCAATGCACAGAGCAAGTTTTTGCTGTGGCACTGGTCAGACTTTTAAAACATAGCAAGGTTTATTAGTCAACTGAAACACAGCATTGAAAATTCCTTGGATTAGCACAGGGAAGCAAAGAAGACAATATAGTCCATACTGGCCAATGCCCTTGAGCCAGGCTGCTATAGAAAACAGTTTGGTTTCCTTTAACTGCACCTGTTCATTTGTCTTCGCTCTGGTAGTGCTCCCTGTGTCTTTGAGCCCAGTTCTTCCTGCTCCCAAAAACATAACGAGTCCATGTGTGCTTCACTCAGCCAAGCTGAGATCCTCCCATGGACAGGTGACAGTCATTCCCTTGTCTCTGTTGGGTATTCCATTGATGTAGGTTGGTCCCAGCCAGTCCTTAATGACTCATTCATATCACCCCATGACAGATAACTGACAGAACACCCCATGTCTCCTGCTCATTCTAATCATAGCAATGCCAACCACAGACGGAAACTGAGGTGCGTAGTGGCTTCATACACGTATCACCGAAATTCCCACCTCTCTCACACACACACACAGCTCAGAGCCCTTGGAGAGAAAGCAAAGCACAGGAACAGGACGTTAGTCCAGTGAACTCAGTGGAGGACAAGCTGCAATCCTCAAACCCTGGTGAAAAAGGAGAGGCATGTGAGTCCCTATCCAAGCACGTGTCCGGGGTGGCAAGCCGTGGGGGACACCCTGGAGGTCCTTGTGAGGGCGGCATCAGGCAGCCTTCGGCAAATTGCCTGCGGGAGATCCGCCGGTCCAGCGGATTCAGCAGCAATTCAGCAGCGGGTACGTTATGTGGATTGATCTTGCCTATGATTTCAATTATAACTGCCTCTATTAAATCAAGTTTAAGTGTTTCACCAAATTTCATCTTCTCAATTAACTTTGAGTAGCCATGAACAAGGACAAGTTGTGCCCCAACACGTAATCTTATAGGTGTAAAAATTGTACAGGCTACACCAATACCCTGTGACATCATCAACAAAGTGCCCATTTGTGCCTGGGTAGGGGCCCTGCTCTGGGAGGGAGGATGCAGCAAGGACTCAGGATCGGTGGCCGGGGTCTCTGTGCACAGAGATGGGGAGGTTATATGGGGAGGGGGGGTAATGAGCGGGAGAGGGAGGTCAAGAGTTAAAATAATAATATTTGGGGAAAACATGTATATAAGTGAAACAGAACAGAAATAAAACTGGAGTGGAGGCTCTAAAGCAACAAGGCTTGGGTAGGGATTCAGGGTTAAAGGTCTGGGATCCCCCACAGCTCTAGATCCCCAAACCTCTCCTCCCTCCCACTGACCCACCCAGCCCACTTCCTGGGTGCCCTTCCCCCATACCCCCCTCCCCTTCTTCCCATTACTCTCAGTCAGCACCACCTCCCGGCGCCTTGGGAGATTCTTGTGTTCCCTCCTTGTCTCTCACAACCTCGTCCCTCCCTGCTGCTTCTTAGCTCTAACCCTGCACACACCCACCCCATGTCCTGTCACCCCAGAATTATCTACTCCCCCCTTCTCCTCCCTTCCCACAGCTCTGTTCTCCCTTCACCCGTGGGGTCCTGAATAGCAACATTATACTCACTTCTATCAAAAGATGAGATCATCTGACTGTCACACAAGCCATGCATCAGTCACACACCTATTTTATTAATTAAATTATTTATTTTTTTAATAATTTTTAAAATATTTTAATTTTTTATTTATTTATAATTTTATTAATTAATTTTAAAAACAGTTATTAATGTAGTTGCTAATGTAGCCAATAAGGACACATTAAATGCAATTTCAAAATGACTGATGACAAATGTCTACAAATTATTCTAGTGGGTGGGAGATGAGGCAAAAAAAGGGGGGGAAGGAAACTTGTCAAAACTTGTATGATGAATAAAGGTATAAAGTTATTACTACTCAGGTTCTTCAGAGACCCCCCAGCTTCTAATAACCCAGGGGACAGGACTCCTTACCCAGCGAGGTCACCGTCTCATAGTTCTCCTGCATGACATCCCTGCAGAGGGCTCTCTGAGCGGGGTCCAGCAGAGCCCCCTCTCCCCTGGTGAAATACACAGCCACCTCCTCGAAGGTCACCGGCCCCTGAAAGAGCAAGAGTCCAACACTCAGTACCTGCTGCCCCACTCACACTTTCAATCAAATGGAAGCTCTGGTGGATGATAGTCAACAGAGTCCCATCCCACCCCGCTCAGAGCAGCCAGGAAACGCCAGGGGGAGGGGACGAAGCGAGAGCCGCTTGTCTCTCCCAGCAGATCCATCCCCCCCCCCCCCGCACTAGCCACAGACAGACACAGGAGATGGAGGCCCTGGCAGGTGCAGGGAGAGCTCGCTGGCAGGGAGCCCAGCGCTGTTCTCATTGTGAAGAGCTGGACGGGGCCAGACTTAGTGGGGGGCAGACGACACGATGGTTCAGGGGGGCCGTGCTGAGGGGGTTCCTCCAGCAGGGGTGTCCTGTCTCTCCTCCCCCCACTTCTCTTCAGCTGCCTCCCCTGCAACTGTTCCTGCAGCCCTGCCGCCCCCCCCGCTTGGAGCTGCCCCGACCAAGCTGCTCCCAGGAGCCTCCTGTGCTGTGCGGGGGGGGGGGGAGGTGGCTGATGTCGGGGTGGCCCCACCCTCCTGCCTCTGTGCCCAGTCTCTGCTGAGCTGAGGTGGGGGGACAAGATTCTGTGCTGCTGCCTCTGGGTCAGGAGTGGGAGCTGCTGGCCCCTGCTGCCGTGTGAACGAGCCTTCGGACTAGTGAGTGCCGCTGGGCTGGAAGTGACAGCGGGTGTGTCTCACACTCCCCCCCCCCCCACACACACACCCCACCACACACACTTCAGTTACTGTTGTTACTTCCTGTCAAAATGTGCAAAGTACATATAGTCTCCATAATTTTATTCTTTCACATTCGGTCAGGATGACAGTGCTGGTAGTTTAGCTTTTTATGGGTCTGTGCATTTCATCATTTTATTTCTGTCTTATGCTTAAATTCAGTTCTTTGAGTAACTGAGTTCTAAAAGAACTCACGTGGCCTGGCTGGAGTAATTATCATTATTACTGTTATTGCCGCATTGTGCTTTGTCATTCGTTATTTACAATGGTACAATCAAATAACAGACGGTACATTTTGCTTGTACTTACCTTAGCAGGGCTTGTTTGAAAAAAAAAAAAAAAGCTAAACTCAAAACTTTAGACACTGTGCAGATGAAGATCATTTATCTTCAAACTGTATTTTTAAATCTGTCTGTAAAGTAGCTTAAAATTTCTATGAAAATAAACGCAGCTCCAAATATGATACTAATAGCAATGATGGAGTCAAATCTTACTGAGTCACATACATGATAGTGATATGCAGAGAACCAGGCACATGCAGGGCCGTGGAGTTTTTATAGCACGTTGGGGGGCCTTAGAAAGAAAAAGGTTAAGAACCTCCCCCCCCCCAGCCTCCCTGGTGGGTGCCCCTCACATCTCACAGCAGCCGCTGGTTAATCAGGTCGGGCTCCAGCCCTGGGAGTCTGGCCCATTTTCCTAGCCCCACCTAGGGGGGGTTGTTTCCTGTCCCACAAATTAGAGCATTTCCACCCTCTTACCTCGTGGGTCTGTTCCTAGAATGGAAGCCGCATATTGAACAAGTCCCAACAGGTTTGCTACACCCTGGCCTCCTCCCATTCTCCACCCTGGGAATTTTTTGGCTACTCCAACCCCCAAACCAGACTGCCCAAGCCTCCCTCCTCTGGTGCATTTGGTGTCCCTCTCCCTCCAGCAGGAACCCACCAGCAAACCCCCAATAACCCCTACATAGACGGGATCCTCTGCAGTCATTTCCCTTCCCTGTCCCATGGGAGGATGGGATGAGCTGGAGCAAAACATGGACAACATCCTGCAGCCTGGCAGGGTGAGAAGGGCAGTTGCGGAGGTTTCAGAACAGGCTTTAGTTCATGTCACATCACGATTCCCCCAGGATCTTTCCCTGCAGAGACACAGCCTAGGTTCTGCCATGCTGGGAAATGCTCCATCTCTTTATTGCAGGGGAGACCTGGCCCCTCCTGCCAGGCTAAGCCCACAGGGAGATTTTTCAGCCTCCCCAGTAATAAAGTCTCTGAACAAAATGCTGGAAAGGAGCAGAACCAAAGGGGCTGGGCAGGCTCCATAGGGACACTGGCTCCTCCCTTCCCCTCCTGTGCAGCCATGTCCTGTCGCTGGCAGAGACCGGCCCCCCCATCTCCCCCCCAGAGACAGCCGTGTCTGCGGGCTCCCCCAGCCAGCACCCACTAACCACCACCCACGCTGGGGGAGTGACACAGGACAGTAAATTCCCACCCACCCAAGGACAAATTGCTGCAGATAAACGGGCTGGGTTCACATCCCAAAGCTGAGGAGAACTGAAGAATTACAGAGAAAATAGGGAAAATGAGAGACGAGAGAGTCAATAATTTCAGGGAAAATGAGAGAATCTCCTTGGATTTTCTAGCCACATGTGGGGACGGAGGAGAGAAGGGGAAGAACTAGAGAGAATTGTTCTCAGGTTTTGAGATGGAAAGAAATGGCACAAACAGGAAAAGGATGCAAGTGGCTCACCCCTGTGACCATAGGCGTGTGCAGCACATTTCATTAGGGTGTGCACCCAGGGAGCCCCGCCCTAGCCCCACCCCATCCACTGCCTCCCACTTCCTGCCCCCTGGCTGCCCCCCTCAGAACCCCCAACCCCCCCTGCCCCTTGTCCAGTGATGAGCTGCCAAATTTTTAACAACGGGTTCCCTCCTCCCTCCAAAATTTTAACAACGGGTTCCCTCCTTCCCCCCCCCTCCGTGGGGGGGGTCGTGCCCCATCCAACCCCTCATGTTCCTTAACACATACACTCCGAGACCCCTGACCCATCCCCCCCTTCCCTGTCCCCTGACTGCCCCTTGCCGCCCCACCCAACCCCTCCTCTCATTCTCAATGGCCCCCCAGAAATCCCTACCCCATACAACTACCCCTTCTCTCTGTCCCTGAGTGCCCCCACCACCTCATCCAACCCTGCTCTTTCCTGACTGCTCCCCGGGACCCTTGCCCCCATTCAATCACCCTGTTCCCTGCCCTCTGACCGCCCTGACCCCTATCCACCCCCCCACAACCCACCCCCTCCCTGCCCCCTTACCACACTGCCTGGGGACCGGGTCCACTCTGCCAGGACCACAACCGGCGCCACGGGGACCGACTCCCCGGGCCGCTCGGCCCGACTCCCCGGGCCGGGTCGACTCCCCGGGCCGCTCGGCCCGACTCCCCGGGCCGGGCCGGCACCGGGGCCCGGCCGCTCGGCCCGACTCCCCGGGCCGGGCCGGCACCGGGGCCCGGCCGCTCGGCCCGACTCCCCGGGCCGGGCCGGCACTGGGGCCCGGCCGCTTGGCGGCAGCCGCGGGGCCCGACTCCCCGGCCGGCGCTGGGCTGGAGGGAGCCGCGGTCTGGGACCGGGAGCTGCTGAGCCAGCCGCACCTCCCCTCCCCCTCCGCGCCCCAGCTTACCTGCTGGCTGCCTCCATGCTGCTTGTTCAGGCTTCCCGCGAACATCTGATTCGCGGGAAGCAGGGGAGGGGGAGGAGAAGAGGGCGGAGCAGGAGAGGAGTGGGCGGGAACTTTTGTTAAATTTAGCAGCCCTTAACAAGCGGTTCTAAAATGGCTGCTAAAATTTAACAACGGGTTCCCGCGAACCCGTGCGAACCCGCTGCAGCTCACCCCTGCCCTTGTCCCCTGACCGCCCCCTCCTGGGACCCTCCCACCCCCTAATCACCCCCCCAACTATCCAACCTCCCTCCCCACCTCCTGGCAGCTCTGTCTAGTGGCTGCTCCCACCCACACACTCAAAGTGGCAGAGGAGGTTCCCTCTCCTTCGAGGGGGAAGGTTGCCTAGTGGTTAAGGCACAGGTCTCAGGCTCAGGTGTTCTGGGGTTGAGTCTCTGCTCTGCCACAGACTCCCTGCTCAGCCTTGGGAAAGTCACTTCACCTCGTTGTGCCCTAGATCCCGCCTGCTCAATGGGGCCAACACTGACCCTGCCTCCTGGGCTAAATCCATTCATGGCTGGGTGATGGGGGGAAATGGAGATACCAACATGGGGAGATTTGGGCTGAATTTCTCCACAGCCAGAGAGTGAGAGCCAGCTCCACAGGGGGGATGGGAGCGAGAGGGGCTCAGGCCAGCTCCACACAGAGGGGGGGTCAGGGCTTCGGCCCTGCAACTTCTGCCACTAAGGTGGCTGGGGCTCCCGAGCCGGGGACTTTAGCCCCACATCTTCTGCCAGGGCCCAGGGTTCTCCTCCCTGCCCCAGGGGGGCTCCTCTCCCCCTCCATCCCACCCCCACCCAGTGCAGCTCCTGCTGGGGTCTGGGCTCCTCTCCCCCTCCCCCGCCGGTATCTGGAGCTTCTCCTCCCCCCAACCTCCCCCAGCCCCAGCCCAGCTGGGCTCCCCGGGGCACCCGCCGCTGCTGTGGCCGGAGCCGAGCCCGGCGGGCAGGGAGCAGCGATTCACGCGGGGGCCCTGGCAGAGCCCCCAGCCCGAGCGGGGCGGGGCAGCCCCAGGGGAGCGGGGGGGGGGCTCTGCTGCTGCTGGCCCCGCCCCCCCACCGACCCCTGGGGCTGTTTGGGGGGGGCTCACTCAGCCCCCCAGGAGCGGGGGGGGGGGAGCAGCGGAGCGGAGCCTGCCCAGCAAACAGCTGATCGCAGCTGTGCCCAGGCCGCCCCCGGGGAAAAGCTCAGCGGAGGAGGCACCACAAGCTGCCGGCAGCGGGTCAGTCCCGGGGGGGCCGAGCACCCGCCTGCAGCCGCCGCAGCCTCCCCCCCCCCCAGAGCCCCCACGGGAGAAGGGGCGCAGCCTCCCCAGCCGGGGCTCAGGGCATTGGGGTGCCGGGGCTCCCCCCATGCGCACGCCTGGGCCCGGGACACTCACACACACACTCTGCCCCGGGGCTCCCCTGGTGCCCAGAGACCGATCACCCCCCGCCTCCCCCCACCCTGCAGCTCCGGCCTCTCCCCTCCCCTCCCCTCCCCTCCCCTCCCGCCAGCCGCACCCAGGGGAACCCCGGGCCCCAGGCTCTGTCCCCACCTGGAGCCCAGCGGGGCCGGGGGCAGCTCCTGCTGCAGCTGAGAACAGCGGCTCCGCTCCGGCCCGGGCAGCTCCAGTGCTGCTGGCAGCACGTGGCCACCAGGGAGCAGCTGCTGAGCCCGGGCTCCTGTGTCACAATGTGCCAGAGCCCCGCCCCCAGGAGCTGCCCCGCCCCCGGGCTGTGCCAGAGCCCCGCCCCCAGGAGCTGCCCCGCCCCCGGGCAGTGCCAGAGCCCCGCCCCCAGGAGCTGCCTCCCCCCCTGGGATTTGTTCTCCTGCCTCCTTCTTCCCAGCACCCCCCGGTCCCAGCTGCTCCCTTCCTGTGTCTGCAAACACCCCCCGGGCGGGCTGCAGCGCTCGCTGGGGCTGGCTCCAGTGGCTGAAGTTGCCTCCATCTCTGCTCACCTGGGGGTGGGGGAGGGACAAAGAGAGGAGATGGGCCCAGGGTGTGAAAGCAGAATCAAGGGGCAGGGAAAGGAGGACTGTTTGGAAAGGTGGGTTTTTGCGGGGGGGGGAGAGGTGATCCAGATGGAGTCAGAAGAAGTTGGGCAGCAGAGGCTCAGGGAAACTGAGGGGAACCCCCTGGGTGTCTCATTGTTGGCCAGGGATCGTACAGCACCTAGCACAATATGGGGTCCCAGAGCTGTAACTAGCTATTTTTACACCCAAGGCAAGAATATAAAATTGCGCCCCCTGCTCTGCCATCCAGCCCCCTTGAAACACCCCCCCAGTGCCACCCATCCCTGTGGAAACAACCCCCCCCAGCACCGCCGGCCCCACAGAAACAAACCCTCCTTCCCCAGCGCTGCCCCCCCGAAACAGCTGTGGGCCGAAAAGGAAGGTTTGGGGGAGGGAGAAAAACGGCCCCCATAGGGTGACCAGATCTCACCATCACACCCCTCTTCACCTCCTAGCCCCCCGCTGGCCTGCTGCATCTCCTGCTAGTCGGTCCCCCACCCACCACTCACCTCCTTTCACCTCCTCCCTCCCCTTCCAGAAACCCCCCTGCCCGTCCCTAGAGCCCCTGCTGGCTCACTGCTCCCCTCTGTGCCCACCTGCCACTCGCCCACCCGCTCGCCCACCTGCTCCCCACTTGCCCCCTCACCCCCCAAGTGTAAAGCCTCATTCAGAGACCCAGGGGTCACTATATCACTGCACCCAGCAGTCACTCACTGCGGTTGTAGGTAAATCTCTGCATTACGCATTTTTGTATAACTTGTCTATGACTTTGTATTGAACCTTGGTAATATGTTATAGGGGGCCCCTAAGGTAGTGTAATTAAGGTAACAGAAAAATGTCTTTTTGCTAGAAGTAGAATAAGATCTTCCCCCCCACCTTGGTAATGAGTCGCCCTGTGGAGTGAATGAGGTGGGACTGAGGAAGGCAGCACCTCCAGACAGCTGCACCCCTTGGAGAGGGGCTGGGAGCCCGACCAAGGCCAATCAGACTTGGCAAGTGGGCTGGCTAGAGAAGAGCCGACACACTGACGGCCTCGGGGGTTAGGAGCAAGCACCTTCCTGTGGGAACCCCTCTGTGCAGCACTGGGACAACCCCCAGCCCAGAGAGAAGCAGCAAAAAGGACCAACAGACACTGTCCCAGATTTTGAATCTGGGAGATTTGCCCCTCTCCATCCACCGACTCGCCGCTTGCCTCCTCACCCCCCCCCCCCCGCAATAAAGCCTCATTCACAGATCCGGGGTGGGGGGCTTGTCACTATATCACTGCACCCAGCAGTCACTCACTGCAGTACCAAACATTAAACTACTGAAAATGGCGCCCCCCTCCATCCACTGACTTTTTGGACTAGAAAGCTTTGCCCCAGACATCCCCTTCAGAAGACATCCCCAGACGGGCTGAGGGATACTGGTGTGGCCTCACCTGGCAGCCCCCAAAGAAGGAATTGGGTGGACTAAATGGACAGGGCCCCTCTCTAGCTGAAGCCTGGCAAGAGAGGTACGTGGATCCCAATAGAATTTAAAATGAAAAGTAAGGGAGGGGAGGCTCTACTGGACCTGGGCAGCTCTAGATACAGCCCCAGGCACGTAGCAGGATTTCCACTATTGAGCCGTGGAAGCAGAAATTGACTTTTTCCTTTCCAGATTTAGTTAATGTTCAGAAAGGGAATCTAGCGCCTGCCTTCCAGATTTGAACACCTCAACATTCAGGAGTGCTCCAGCTCAGTTTGAGCAGCTGTTACTTCATTTCTCCCAAATCAAATATACTGATCCACTGTCATTTGCTGTAGAAAAAGTAGGATAAAATTGAGCAAGAAATGCTTCCCAGGGGTTATTAGGACTGGAATTGCTATTTTCAACAGCCATTGCCTTTTTGTTTGTTTTTGTTTTATTTGTTTAAAAGGAAGACAGTGATATTGCACTGGCAAATTCCCCAGAGAAAGAAAGAGTGGAACAAAAGGATAATAATGACACCTCAACTTTTCCTCATTTATGGAGGACAGTCTTATAATATGCATCCAGATATACTCCAATCACACGCTGAAAATTGTTCTATTTTACTGCAGTTCTGTAACCATATGGGAACCAATCCTGTCTGTGTTCTGTGCACATCCAAAATCCCTGCTTAATGACCCACCCTGGGAGCGAGTTACCAGTGACCCAGGACTGGGGTGGAAGGAGAGTGCAGGGATGTGTGTGTGTGGGGAGAGCCCAGGGCTGGGGTGGCAGGGGGTGTGTCGGTGGGGGAGCAGTGGGGGGGAAGAGCGGAGCCAAGAGCTGGGGCAGCATGGGGTATGTGGGGGGGAGAGCCCAGGGCTGGGGTTGCAGGGGGGTGCGGGTTGGGAGTGGAGAGCCCAAGGCTGGGATGGAGGGGGTGTGGGTGGAGGGGACAGAGCCCAGGTCTGGGGTGGCAGGGAGGTGCAGGGAGGAGCCCAGGGCTGGGGAGGGGGCAGCCAAAATTTTTTTTTGCTTGGGACGGCAAAAAACCTAGAGCCGGCCCTGCCTCCACCCACCGTGAGGTAGGTAGGAGCGGATCATTATTATCCCTACTCGAAAGAGGGAGAAGCTAAGGCTGAGAAAGGAGAATTGACTTGTCGTAGGTCACATGGCCAGTCAGTGGCAGAGTTGGGAATAGGACCCAAGAGCCCTGATTTTCAAACTCACCATCGGATCTTGAATTTCAGACATGGAATGACCTGAATAAAGTGCTCTCAGATGAGCTCCAGACCAACAACAGTGCACAGGAATTATTCAGCAAGTATTTTAGGAGAACTGCAATGTTAGAGAGAATCATGAACTGCTCAGAGACCATTAATGCAGAGAAGCAGCAAAATTCATCAAACACAGAACTGGTTCTGACTTATTTACCTGGTCTTGAAAGAGAACAACAAGGATCTGAGTCTCAATAATCCCCTGCTCAGCCAATCAGGGTAGAGACTGAGGACGGGAGGCTGAGGATTCTCACCAGAGAGCCCAAAGGATGGCCCAGGTCACTGGTGGGGATCACTGCCCGAGCACTATTTCAGGCCCACATTTTTGGGTGGACCTCCCACAGTGGGAGCTGCAGAGCACTCCCCCGCAACACACACACACACACACACAGGTGGCAGTGGGAGGGGAACAGGAGAAAGGACAAAAGAAGCAAGAGACGAAGAGAAAGGAGAGAGGGAGAGATGGAGGAAAAGGTGAAACAAAAAGGACAAACCCCAATGTCTCCAGTGATTCTAAGGGACAAAATCCCAGGTGCGGAATGAAATTCTGCCTCTTTAAGCTCATGTTTTCCATGCCTAGAATTCAACTGTCACCAGATGGATCAGACTGAACAGGTTTCAAACCTCCAGGAGGTTCTTACCTTCTAAACAGGGACGGCTGTTTTCTAGTAAAATCACTGAAAGGGAAGGAGAAAACTCGAAAGAGGTTCCTCCTGGCGCTCACGTCCGTGAACCCGAATACTCTCTCAGTCCTCAGAGAGAGACCTGGAGAAGGAGACTTGCTGAAGCAAACCCACAGGGGTCTCTGAGGTTTCCCTGGCCCCTCGCCCCTGTCCTGCCTGGCTGATGTCAACATCTCTCTGTGAGGTCACCACCTCCCCACCACCTTGGACCAATAGTCTGAGATCCTGCAAAAGACCTTTGTGATGTCACTGCCACACCCCTCCCTTGCTGTGCCAATGTCCTGCCCCTGGCCAGGCACTTTGCAGGTTTGAGCTGCTCCCTGTGGATCACCCAACTCCAGGAGCGTTCGTTCTAGGCAGCAAGCCGGCTAGACAGGAAAACATCAGACGCTGCTCCCAATGCTACACTCGGTTTTTCAGAAATTAGTCGACTTTATGGCCAGAAGAGACCATTAGAGCATCTAATCTGACCTCCTGCATATCACAGGCCTCCTGTAGGACACAAGAGCTACTTTTGGGGCAAACACATTCCAGAAAGGCATCTAGTCTTCATGAAATGACATCAAGAGATGGAGAATCCACCACTTTCCTTGGTAGCTTGTTCCTGTGGTGAATCATCCTCGCTGTTGAATATTTGAGCCTTAATTGTAATATGAATTTGTCTCTTTTCACCTTCCAGCCATTGGGTCTTGTTATGCCTTTCTCTGCTCGATTCAAGAGCCCTTTAATACCCAATCTTATCTCTCCATTAAGAAACTTCAATACTTCAGTGAAGTCACCTTTCAATCTTCTTTTGATCAGCTAAGCAGGTTGAGCTCTTTCAATAGCTCACTAGAAGGCATTTTTCTCCAGCCCTCAGAACATTTGGTGGCTCTTTGCTGTCCCAAACTCTAATTTCACAACATCTTTTTCAAACGAGGACACCAAAACTGGAGGCTATTCCAGTATCAGTCTCACTGATGCTGTGTCTCCTCCTGTGACGTTACTGACATAATCTGTAACTGTATAGATCACCGTTGCGACTACTGTTCTATATTTGCAGCCAATATTGTAGAAAGGTTGTTGTGTAAGGGGTCTATGGAGAGGTTCTGATTGGCTGATTATAATGATGCTATCTGTAAATGTGTATCATTTTTGTAGTTGACATTATGAATATTGGTTCTATGCTGCCCGTATTTCAAAGTTGTGCTCTGCTTAAAGGGAACACCTGAGAGATGATGGTGTCAGTTCTGCCTAGCCTGTTTGATGCAGGGTAGGCAAATGTGAGAACCACTATACTACAGAAAGTCCATTACACTGCCCTGCCCTGCCCTCAAATTCCCTGCACTTTGGTGGTGCTCACCCTGGCACACACTGATGGGCGAACCTGGAGAAACTGGCAGCAGCTCTTTGATGGGTCAGCTGGAAGAACAGAGGACGGGAGCCAGGGATCAGGAAGTCGTCCTTACATCACCTTTGTGACTCTAGCTTGAAGGGGAGCTTCTTTTTCTTCCCCTTGCTGAGAAGCAGCAAGAGAAGAAAGAAAGGTCCGGTGGGCCAACTGGGTGCAGAAGCCAATGCTGCCTTTTCCTGCAGTGAAGCCCAAAATGAGGGACTTGCATTGAGTAAAGGCAGTGCTGGGCTTCCAGGTAAGAGCCCACTGCTGCAGCAAGAGGGATGAAACAGCCTGCAATTGAACCAGGGACCTTTAGATCTTCAGTCTAACACTCTCCCAACTGAGCTACTTCAGCACCTGCAGGGGCCTTTTTTGGGCTGCTGCTTCTCACCTTGGAGTTTATTCTCCATAAACCATCTCTCCAGTCAACAATGGCCAATGCAAGACAGACATCGCTTGCTATTTTAGCCCTTGGAAACATCATCAACTAGTCTCTGGATCTCTCAAATGCTGCGCTTCAGTTCATGGGGGAAAAGCGAGAGAAGCGACCTTTGAACAAAGGGCCTAGGGTTAACATCCTAACGCTGTCTGTCTCCGACTGTAACACTATTTAATACTGGCCCACCCTGTGCTGGTGAGTGCTCCAATTCTAGATGTTAGTACATTTCAGTTACTGTCAAAATTAAAAGTTTCTATATGCTTAAAAGAAATGATTTTTTAATTTGCTTATATATGGCATGAATAAATACAGATTTACACATCCTAGCATGAACATTTATTGTCTTATATGATAGAGAAAATTATGCATCCAAACTGTCCATCAAAATCATGAAATGAGCTACAAATGCGATAATAATAAGGTATTCAATGGTTTAACATATGGAGCGGGGCTGGGGGGTTCCAAAGACACGTCTTGCCTGGGATGCCACTTGGTCTAGGGGAGGCCCTGTCAGGGAAAGCAGGAGCTAGTTTCACACCCCTATTTCCAGGCTGTAATCTGTGGGTGCCCTGCTCTGGGGGAGGGATCGCGGCAGCCCAGACTCAGGGCTGGAACAGGCCCCCGAGTGAGGGGGTGGCTGTGGGTTTGCAGCACTCTGATGTCTCAGACAATGTGTCTCTCCCAAAGCCTCAGATCTGCATCCCCAGAAGGCTTCTGCGCTGCCTCCGCTCCTTTCACAGTCTATAGCAAGGAGCAGCAGCAAGGGTCAGGGATGAGCCATAGGCACTAGGTGGGTGGCAGAGGCTTCAGGAGTAAACCCAGCCCCCAGAGCAGAGGGGGATAGGAGGCTTTTTCTCTCTCCTTAGCCACGGGCTATAGCTCCGAGAGCTCTGTGAAATGCCTCCCCGCCCACAGCCTGGGGAAGGGGAAGGAGTCTCAGGTTCTAGCTCAGGGGAATGGAGTAACATTCAGGGGGATGCAACTGGGCCCGGGCCAGCCCCCATGGGGGTGGGGAGGAGGAGCCACCCAGCTCCACTCTTGGCTCCAGGCCCAGCTCTGGCCCCTGCCTCAGCCCCCTTACCCCTGTCTGTGTCCCTTCCCCCGTAGCTGCAGCCCCACTCCCAGCCAGACTCGGGGGGAGCATGGACAGGGGTGGGGGGCATGACCCTGAAGTGTTTTGGGACCACTGATCTCGGTGGTGGGACAAGGGTGTTTAATCTTGGCAGAGACCCCCAAAGGGCAGGTGTGGCTGCTGTCTGGCTGCCTGGGCCCAGACAATGGTCACAAATTCTGTCTCCTAGCAACCGATGGCCGGGGCGCACCTGCTGCAAGAGGCCAGCTGGCTGGGAGGAGTCGGAGAACAAAGAACGAGCTGGAGGCCAGGTGAGCAGGTTGCCAGGGAAACAGGACAGAGGACAGACGAGGGGCAAAGGGCCTGGCTGAGTCGGGCTGTTGGGAGCAAAGAGTCTGCTGGGTTGGGGACTCGAGGGGCGAGCCCAGGCTCTGAGTTCAGGGTCTGCCCAAGATGGACGTTGCTGAATCTTCCTGCTTCCTGTGCGAACACAGAACTTTCCCAGGCTGGATCCCAGACCCCTAACAAACCTTCTGTTGTACAGTGCTGGCTGAGAGTCACTGGGGACTGTGGAAGTTGGGGGTGCAGGACTCCCCTTTGGGGGGGTGAGGCTTTCCGAGGTGTCCGATTCAGGTGGACTCACTGCAGGAAGCTCCTGGTGTGGAACAGGGGGGCTGAAAGGTCCAAGGTCAGTCCCAGGAGGGGCTGAAGCCAGGGAGGCTTCCCCCACTGAGGTCGTCCACTGGGGGTGTCACAGTGACGAATGAGGCTCCTGCCTGGGTTTGACTCCGAGCTGTTCCAGAGCACGGAGCCTGTGTGCCCGTCACAGCCCCCCAGCATGTGACCTACAGGCTCCACTCTGGCAAAGCTCCCTGTAAATCAGAGACAAACTCCCCCCTTCTCCCAGTTACTCTCCCCTGCAGAGAACCCAGAGCAGCTCCTGCCTCGCTGGGTCTCCTGCCAGCCACAGCTGGCCAAGGAGCTGCCCGAGCCGTTCCCCTGGGTCCCTGTGAAGGGGCAGCGTCAGTTCCGACCTCACGAGTACAGTGGTGACGCTCCCTGCCTGTCACGGGGGGGACGAGGGCTTGATTCCCTGAGGAGAAAGCTGAGATTGTGACACCCGTGTATGTCTGCAGCGCAATTAAACCCCACAGCTGGCCCAGGCCGGCTGACTCGGGCTTGCCAGGCTCGGGATCCAGGGGCTGGAGCCCGACCACGGGGACCCTCCCCCCTCGCTAGGTTCAGTGGCCGATATATTGAAGATGAGTTTGTAAGTGGGGAATGTGCACTGGGTGCTGCCACTGGACAGATACTTCCCAGCAGAAGACCCACCCAGTGAATGTGATCTACTCTAAAAACATGTGATGAAGGAAAGTCAGCCTGGGGCTCTGGATTTATCATCTCGCAACGACTCGATTCAACTTGCTCAGTTTAGAAAAAAAGATTTTTTTTTTATTGCAAGCCTGAAAATTGCCTCCGGTGTGAAAGTCAGAGCTGGATGATTTCACGCTCACGCACCCTTATCACTAATGGAGTAAAGGAACGTGCAAACCAATGAAGCCTTAACATGTCATTTGCATCCTCAAGCCTTGTCCCTGCGGCAGGATCTCAAGGACAGAGAGAAATGCTTACGGCATTTTCTGTCACTGATTTTTTCATTGGTGTGGGAGGAAAGATTTAGACCTGCCCACTTTGTGACCCTGTGACCAAGTGGTGAGTTAACAATGATGCTGTTGCACAGGATTTGATTGGAACCAGAAAACAAAAAGCCCTTAAAGTGGAACTCTTGGGTGAATAGAACGATCTGATTTGTATTCAAGCTTGGAAGGCAATAGATTGTTACATCGGTCAGAACAGCCTGGTTTGGTTTGGTTTGGTTGGTTCATGGGTTGGCTGCTTTCCCTGATAAATTGCAGAGGCTTCAGAGAAGAGCCACAGGAATGATTAAAGGCTTGAGCAGGGAGAGAAGTTTAAAAACAAACCGAACCTTCCCTGCTCCTGCCGGCTGTGAGTGCTGAGGACATTTTCCTTCTCTACTCCAGGGTCTCTCTTCTGCCAGATTCTCAGCAAGTCAGGCCCCCTGCAGACTATGGCAGAGCAGTTTGGTATGAAGCTGCAGGACTCACAATGTAAGAGTGCAGCTGCTGTAGCACCTTGACCGATCATGGGCTAAATCCTGCAGCCCTGGCAGCCCAGGATAACCTCCCACTGGTGGTGATGGGAATTCAGCCTTTGTAACGATCTGCTGGTACCTGAGGTCTCAGATGTGAATTAAACTGGGGGCAGACATAGCTCTATCCAAACAAGTGAAGGATGTAAGTGAAAGAGCAAAGCTGGCCCTGGGGAGCTGCTGCAGTCCCAAAACCACAGCTGGAAGGGAGAAGAGGGAAAACACCTGGAGCAGCCCTGAGAAAAGGAAGTTTGTCAGGGAGACCAGGAGCAATAAATGTGAACTGAAGGAGTGCTTTCTCCTCTGTGCCGACAGGTTTGAATTGTGTTACTTTACTATGAGATAAAACTTCAAAAGATCATGCTCTAATTTCAGGAGGGGTCTGTAACCATAATCAGTCTCTGTAGAAGTGGGACTTTCAAAATTCCCAAGGAATTTAAGGGGTGGGATTCACGGTTGGTCACCTGAGGTCAGTGCAGTAGAGTTCAAATGGAAGACCAGAGAGGCGAGAACAGGGATTGTGGGACACCTCCCGGAGCCCAATCACAGCGCTGGAATTGACCAGAATGTCTACACTGGCACCGTGGTGCTGCAGCCCCGACGCAGAAGCTGTACACCTCTCGTTGGGGTGTTTTTTGTTTTTTTTTACAGTGCTGCAACTGCGCAGTTTCTGTGCACTAAGTGGCTTGGCAGTGTGTACACCTCAGATGTTACACCACAGAAAGCTGCTTTACTGTGCAGAAACTTGCCAGTGTAGACAAGGCCGTAAATGGCTTACATAAGAACGCAAACCTGGTCATACTGGGTCAGACCAATGGTCCATCTAGCCCCGTGTGCTGCCTGAGAGTGACCAGTGCCAGATGCGTCAGAGGGAATGAACAGAACAGTCTTACTGGCCTGCAAGATGAGGCTCTTTTACTCTTACCTTTAACTTCATTGTTGTCATTCCTACTTATCCTATCTCACCACAACTCCCCCAGGGTCTCTGGGCAAATCAGGTGTGAACCACTCCCGTGATACAGGCCTGTCCCAATCCAGCTGAATTGAGGCAGTCTTTGGGCCAATGTCAGTTTGGAAAAGGCCCACTTACCCCTGCAGGTTTCTCAAAGCATCTGTTGCTGTGAACAGCATGGAGTGCGGATGTGTGAACCCCAAAGACATCAAACATGAAAGAAACACAAGGCCAGCGCTGAGGAGGTTTCCAGAGCCAGGCCTGAGGGTTAAACAGCTGTGCTCAACAGGAAAAGGGGCCTCCGGACCTATAAAAACAACTGGTTGCAAAAACAAAGCAAAAAATTAAATAAATTTAAAAAAAAAAAAAGTAAGAAACCAACCCAGAAAAGCTCCCAGCAGACACCCATCACCATTTCGGATTTTGACATCGCCTGCCTGATGTGACTGCTTTGCAAACAAGAGACCTGGGAAACTCTGTGGCTGTTACCCTCGAACTGGGTAAAAGGTTACACCTCTTGTCTCGAGTAATTTTCCTCCTAGTAGAAGATTTATTTTAAAAGATATCAAAGTAAATTCCATTTGAAATAGAAATAACTACAGTCTATCCTGGGTCTCTATTCTCGTACATGCTATTTGTCTGACATATTCCCCCACTCTAATTCCTTTGGAGTGAGGGTTTAATTTCAGGATTAGCCACTATTTCCGATATAGTAGGAGGGGGCAGGAACTAGAAGAAAACCTGAATTATATTGTAACACTGAAAGTTATCACAGAATCAACCTCTTACTTTACACTAATTAACTTCCTGTTTAATTTCATTGTTGCAGGTAACAATTTATTCAAAGATTACAAAATATAAACCTATAGGGCAGTTTTCTCTTAATTCCCATTTCCACCCACTCAGCTTTGTGTGAAGTCACATTCTACAATAACCCAGGAGCCTACCATTTCTGTGAGTTCACTTCTCCCTGGGGCTTCTCCCGTAAGTGTGGGTGGAAGGGGTCTCACACTATGGGGGAAGGCTGCATCATGAGAAAAACCACCTGTGCTCTATTTTCACACTTTCTAATCTTTCAAAATAGCAGGAAGCAGGGAAATGATACTAATCCTTCAGACTCAAGAGCAAAACTAAGAGACCAAACCACAGACTCTGGACTCAGCATTCATGTATCCTGCAGTCTGAACTTGGAATCTGATACATTCCCTCATTGGCTACCATCATTTGCACAGCATGGAAGTGCTTCTTGTCCAACAAGGCAGCCAGATTGGGACCCACAGGCATGGAATGGCTCTGAAGGAATCAGCTGTTTCTCTCTGTGCTTCATGAAACTTTGGATCCAAATGGTAAAAGCTGGTTGTTCCCAATTTAATAGTGGTGTCCTTTAGGAATGTCCCAGTTAACTAGCAGCAAAGAATCCTGTGGCACCTTATAGACTAACAGACGTTTTGGAGCATGAGCATGCATCAGACGAAGTGGGTATTCACCCATGAAAGCTCATGCTCCAAAACGTCTGTTAGTCTATAAGGTGCCACAGGATTCTTTGCTGCTTTTACAGATCCAGACTAACACGGCTACCCCTCTGATACTTGACACCACTTAACTAGGGAGCAGGGTTCTAAAAATAGTTTACCTGGGCCACAGGTCACCATAGCTTCCATCTCTGGGGTGAAAATCAACCACTCGTACAGGCGATTTCTACCTGAGTTCTTGTCAAATCTCTGACCTCACTTAGAATAATTTTACACTTCTCTGGTGTAGAATTCTTCACCAGCCACACAACAGATCAGTAGCGACAGTGAGGTACAACTCCCCCAACTATGCTCTTTTATTTCTTTAATCTGGAGGCACAGATTTAAATTAGGGACTAAATTCAGTATCCCTGTAAGACACCAAAAGTCATATATATATTAAAAATAGGTATCTTTCTGCAGCTATAGCACATTCAACACTCATTTCATTTTCTACACATTTGCAGCACGTCCCAGGGGTGAGCTGAAGACAAATGTCATTTCCATTTTTCCTATCCCTACCTACATAGGGATTGTATTTCCCAAATAATAGGCAACATGCACCTAATTACAAAGGAGATCTCTTCAGAAGCGACCTCCTGCAGGGCCTGAGCCACAACAGCTTTGGTAGTGAAATACATGGGTATTTTGCTTAGTTCCAAATCAGTCACTAGGGAATCCTCTTCCCAGCCCTTTAGAAAAAATACTGACCTAACCAATTGAACAAATGGGGGATTGGAATGGTGGTGGGGAATAAGGGAATCCCTCTGTCTTACCCTAACTACGTCTCTTGCTACAGCGGGTGAAATGACATTTTCCCCTATCCTTGCCCTCTTCCTGCTCTTTGATATAGTTCAATATATTTTAAGTGCGGAAAATATCTGCTCTGCAGCACAACCTGAAGCAACATCAGAGCAACTGGGGAAAAAATTGTTTCTGAAGGGAGAACTTGATGACTAACAATTGCTGTGAAATGGGGGAACAGTATAACCGTGATGCTCAGGGTTTGTTTAGACTAGGAAAAGTGATGGAGTTTAGGTCAGGTCAAGGGAAAGCTAATGCCAACCCCTGCACCTGGGCTGCATCTGCTCTACAACTAAAATTGTCTTTTTACACCAAGATCACTAACTTGAGCAGCCAACACCACGTACAGCCCTAGAGGATGTCAGGCACAGGTAGTTTTAGCCTCCGTGTAGGTTGTTGGGAATCAAATCTCTCTCTCCCACCTGGAGCTGATGCACATTCCTGGCTGGAGGGACACACACTCCGACGACTCAAAGGAAAGCAGTTGATAGAAAAAAATGACAGGACTGACCCCAAAGAAGGGTGAGCTGCAAAAGGCAGAAGCAGGGAACTCATATGGGGAACTCAGAGACCACAGTGAAAATGGTGCAAAGATCACTATGTGAGAATTAGCAAATGTGATCTTTTAAAAAAAAAAAAATCTTTGGCCTGCACTAGTTAAGGGATTTGTTACAGTTCTCTCTCATGTGGAATTTCTGATGTCTAATAAGGTTTGAGCTCTGATTGAAGCTTTTCCCACACTCACAGCACGTGTAGGGTCTCTCTCCTGTGTGGATTCGCTGATGAGAGTTGAGGGCTGAACTATCAACGAACCATTTCCCACACTCAGAGCATCCATAAGGTCTCTCTCCAGTGTGGATTCTCTGATGTGTGATAAGGTATGAGTTCCGACTGAAGCTTTTCCCATACTCATGGCATGTGTAGCGTGTCTCTTCCAAGTTGATTCTTTCACATGTAATAAGGTCTGAGTGGCTACTGAAGTTCTCCTCTGGCCTGTGCTGAGTCTCACAGGCTTTTGCTTTTTCTGGGAGTGCACAACTCCCGGAAACATTCCCTTTGGATCTTCCTGATAATGTCTCATATGGTTCTCCTTGCTCAGCATCTTCCTGTTGGGGTTTCTCCTCCTCATTCTCTCTCACCTTCCCATCAGCTGATGGGAGACAGAGAGAATCCAGACACAGGTCACTCCCTGCACCTGAGAGAAAGGAAATATCAGTGAGAGGAATGGAAAAAGGGGGGAACAAACCAAAATATGTGGAGGAGAGATCAGTCCTATCAGGAGATGATTTTCCCCAAACCCTTCCCCAGAGGAGAGAGGAAGGGATCAGTTTTGATCCACATCTCACCAGAACGCTCAGGGGAAAGCGAGATGGGGAGGGACCTGCTGCTAGTTGTCAGTCAGAATAGGTGGGAAGCCATGAGTGACATCTGCCATAATGATTCCACATCTGCAGGGAACAATCCTGAACTTGGAGAGCTCACAGGGTCTTTGTAGGGCATCCCAAATGTTTCCTGCATTCCCACACAGTTGTTGAGTTGATTTAACCAAGTCCTCACCTGGGAAGGCAGCTCTTGGAAGCACTTCTTTCTCAGAGCCCTGGAGGTCCGGGACCCACGGCTCTTCCCCTCGTTCCAGCTGCGAGATCACATCAGGTTTGGAAATTGGAAACCCTACTGCAGGCAAAGAAAACAAGGGAGGTCAGTGGAATTTGTGGGATACTTGTCACAAAGAATAGTCCATGGTTTTAACCCCAGCTCATTTTTAAGCAGTAACATCCCAAGGCCAGCTTCCTTGGCTCCAAGTGGCAGGAGAGTTGTTATTATAAATCATATTCATTACCTTAGTGCCTAAGGACCAACTAACAGTGGGTCTCCGTTGTGCTAGGCACAGTACAAACCCAGAATAGTAGCTGGCCCATGCCCTGAAGAATTTACCATCTAAATAGACAAGAGAGACACAGAATGGGGGAAGGGGTAGACCCCACTGTTAGAATAGAGATATTCAGGCCTGCCTGTAAAGCTGATGCTTTAAGAACTTACTGTCGGATTGTTTTGCATAAGAGTGTGGGAAACTGACATGCAAGTCTCAAGGATGAGGCTCGTTCTTATCTGCTGGGAGGCAATAACAGAATAATAAATTAAAGGATTGGCCAGGATGTTAAATAGCCAATGAAGTTACAGCTGTGCTTGTCTGTACCTTATTAACCAATTAGCAATTGCTTGATTGCTTGCTTTAAGTGTATAAAGATGTATGCTGGAGAGAAATAAAAGGACTCTGCTTTAAATCATATTGGTGGTCGAGCTCTGTCCACGCACGCCTGCGCTGCAACAAATGGTGACCCCGACGTGATTCGTATCGAATGAAAGTGTCGGTGGCCTGACCCAGGCGGAGAAGCCCAGAGGCGAACGGCCAGGAGCCTGAGCCCAGAGGCGGGGAGTGCTTATCCGACGTGACTCGTATCGAGTGATGATAGTGTCGGGAGCCTGAGCCCAGAGGCGAACGGCCAGGAGCCTGAGCCCAGAGGCGGGCGGCTGGGAGCCGCGGCGGGGAGTGCTTGGGAAGCCCCCGGACTCCGACGTGATTCGTATCGAATGATGATAGTGTCGGGAGCCTGAGCCCAGAGGCGAGTGGCTGGGAGCCTGAGCCCAGAGGCGGGGAGGAGCTGCGGCGGGGAGTGCCGGAGAAGCCCGCGAGCGTCCGAAAAGAGAGACGCACCTGAGCCCTGAGGAGAGCGGCTATAAGCCGCGGAGGAGAGGGGCGGCTATAAGTCGCGGAGATAAGCGGCGGCTACAAGCCGCGGAGGAGAAGGGCGGCTATAAGCCGCGGTGGATAAGGGCAGAGCAGCTAACGTGAGTACCGCTGTATCAGCTGAAGAAAAGATAACACAGAAGCCTTTGTTGTACATTATGAACCGACAGGGGAAAAGAATCTCCCCTGCTGCACTGATTCACTTATTAAGAAGAGAGGGGGAGTTGTGGAGGCTCCTCCTGACCGGCCTTCGGGCACAGGACGAGGAGGTGCTCCGCTGCAAGCGAGCCCTGGACGGGAGGTTTGAGCCTGGGACAGTGCTGGGAAAACCATTGTGCTTCTCCGGTATGAGCAGCGATAGCTGACACAGGATTTACAGATTAAAAGAAGCCAAGCAGGGAAGGAAAAGGAACAGCATGAGTTAACAAGGCAAGAAAGCTCATTCCTTTTTTTTTGGCCCAGCCAAGGACATTGCTTGCAATTAAGACTTGGCGAACGGCCAAGAGAAAGGGGGGGGCTTGACTGTGCTCAGGCCGCTGGAATAGCTGTAAAACTCGGCCTGGCATTACCGGAATGTGTCAGATTTTTTTTCTTATGGGTAAAGAAACGCTACAAAAAAGACTGACTGCTTGGACCCATGATTTTTACTGCAGAAAGACCCCTCCACATTAGAAGAATTTTCCTACTGATGATTGGCCTAATTTTTTTTTTAGTTCCATTGTGCTTTTAAAGAGCAGCAAAAAAGGACAAGGTAACGTGCTGGCTAATTTTTTCCTTGTCCACTGCAGCCCCCACGTTTTGACTATTTCCCCCGTAGAAGCTGAACCACGACGGTGGTGAAAAAGGAGAAAAAATACTTACAGTATTGACATTGCCAAAGTTCAGAAATTTTTGATTAAAAAGACATTGAGAACTGACCCTGGTGAAGAAATAAAGAATTACACACTGGCAGGACGAAATTTGTGGGACTTATGTTTGGAACTGTGGTATTAATTGAATTTCGGGGTTTATTCTACAGGCTGCGCCCTGTGTTTTGGATAAATCCTTCAGTATGTATAGCCCACCCTAATTGGATTGTAAATGATATGTTCTTATTTTATTGAGGCTGAGAAAGCATTGCCGTGGGAGCTAGTATGTTTGAATTTTTGAATGGCCAGCTGATGGCCATTCGGAGTGATTTTGAGCACCAGGATAGCCCACTGCCCTTACAGATATATTAGGAGTACCATTTGATTTGGGGTTGTAGAGATATATTTGGACACTGTTTGGTTGGAAGTGTGAGTATTTGCAGTGCCCCTCCCCAGCATGTAAACCAGTTGAGTTGGGGGGTGAGGGCTTTTACATACTGAACCCTGCCGGGTTCATGGGGAGGATGATTGTGGAATTAATTGCCCCAGCTTTTTAGAGTTTTATTGTTTGTTGTTTTTCAAGTTTGAGAAAACTCAGCCAAAAGGTTTGTTGAGTATTCTCAAGGGGGGAATTGTGGATTGTTTAGGCATAAATTTAGGTAATTTGGGAGAATGGCTTTGAATTTTAGGAGTAAGCTAGGAAGTAATTGTATTAATGTAAATGATTTACCTGATGAAGTAATTTTTTTGTTTTGCCTGCTAGCTATATAGGGTTTTGGTATATTTTAAGTAATGATTAATTGCCCAGTAGGGGTAGTTTTGTTTTTGTTTTTTAGATATTAAAGAAAATTGGTGTTAGCTGTATAGCATTTAATGTACCATGTAATTATTTATGAATTGCATGGTTATGGATAAGCCTTATAGATTGAGGAAGTATTATTTGGCTTTTAGTTTTGTTTTGCTTAATTGGTTATTGTTAATTTTTTATGTGTTTTTGGAATAGAGGGGAGAATTTCCCTATGCTGCCTTGGTGGAAAATCACAGCTGCATGATTACGAGAACAGAGGGATGAGATAATGTTGTTATGAGAAAGTAGGGAACTGCCAGAGCGAGGCAAAGGCCAGGTGGCCTAATTGGATCAGATACGGTGCATGGGAATGGGAAGACAGTAAGCAAGGTGGATTCCGGCGAAGTGGGTCCGGCCTTGGCTGATTTTGGCGCAGAGTGCCATAAATACTACGGCCTTTTGCTTGCCCCATGTTGCTGCAGTGGAAGCCCTTATTGGAAATCTGCTTTGTGGCTGTTTGCATATTGGCAGAACCCTCCTGGCCCCTTGGGCCACTTGCGTTACCTGGAGGAGGGATGTATAGGTAAAAATAGGGCACTGCGGAAGATATTGTTACGGTTTAGTTAGGCAGCTGGTGTTTAGATTTGCTTTTAGTTTTGCTGTGTATAGATTGTAGTAATGTGATGCTATAAGTTGAAAATGTTTTGCTGTGCCTTCCTTTTTTTTATTATGAGAAAAGGGGGGAAGTGTCGGATTGTTTTGCATAAGAGTGTGGGAAACTGACATGCAAGTCTCAAGGATGAGGCTCGTTCTTATCTGCTGGGAGGCAATAACAGAATAATAAATTAAAGGGTTGGCCAGGATGTTAAATAGCCAATGAAGTTACAGCTGTGCTTGTCTGTACCTTATTAACCAATTAGCAATTGCTTGATTGCTTGCTTTAAGTGTATAAAGATGTATGCTGGAGAGAAATAAAAGGACTCTGCTTTAAATCATATTGGTGGTCGAGCTCTGTCCACGCACGCCTGCGCTGCAACAACTTACGAGTATTTTTATCACTTAGCTAGTTACAGGAGTATGAAAACAAAGAATCAAAATCTCAGTCTGCCTGTGTCTGGGCCTTCTCTCACTAGGATAGTCTGAGGCCTTGTTCTTAGGCTAAGGCCTTTGGCTAAGCAGCAGGGGCAGCCATAAGCTGGGAAACATAGCGTCACATCCTCACATCCCAAACCAGTCACACTGAAATAAGGTGCTATTGGGCTGTTAGGAAGATGATCCTGTCCTGATAGTGCCCATTGCCACCAGATATAGAAACAGATCTTAAGATGGTTAAAGAAAACTTAGTTTGACAGCAGCCTGTCTGGCAAGAAATCCCTTATCAATGGTTGTGGTTGTGAAACCCTCATTTTTGTATTGTTCTATCTTTATGGTGCCCACTTCTCTGTTGTTAATCTGTCTGGTTCTTTAATTGTTTCTACTGCTGTATAATTAATTTTGCTAGGTGTAAGTTAATTAGGGTGGTGGGATATAATTGGTTAGAGAAGTATGTTACAATATGTTAGGATTGATTAGCTAAATTTCAGTAAATTGATTGGTTAAGGTATAGCTGAGAATACTACTATATAAACTGGGACAAATAGGAGGGGGAAGAGAAATTGGAATCATGTTTGTTAAGGGGGGGGAAGGGGAACAGAGGCACAGGCAAGGCTCTGCGGCATCAGAACCGGGCAGGGGCACACGTGGTAAATGGTCTGTGGTGTCAGAGCTGGGCAGGGGCACGCGGGGTAAACGGTCTGTGGTGTCAGAGCTGGGAAGGGGAATGTGACAGGTTGGGTCACAGAAACCCCCTTGGAACTGCCACTTGATGTGCGGAGACGACCTCTGAGCCCATTTTCCCTGCCAGCTTGGGACTCCAGTGCCCTGTCTCTCTGAGCAGGGCACACCCAGCCTGCTGCAACACAGACCCAGGTCCGAACCACATCTCCCAAAAGCTGCAGACTCAACTGAAAACAGTTTAAGAAGTGCTCCTCTCTCCAGCACCCTTCTGGTCTTTTGCTGCTTGCTGTCTGCGTGACAAGAACCAGGGAAGTGGGAGGGTGAAGGGAAAACCCTCTAACAAATGGACATGACCTGATAACCAAAAGGTAAGCCTTAGAGGAAGGTTTTAATACACTTTGGAATGGATCAGGGATTCCCATGAGGACTGAGAGGGAGCGATGGTAAACACGCATTTAGATTCTTTTCTTGTTTTATATCTTTTCCCCATAAGGCTGAACCTCTGGCACTGTCATGGATCCATAGGATCTGTGCAATGCCCTGGCTTTTAAACAGTCCTTGGGAGGTGCCCCTTTAGTGCACTAGACCCCCAAGGGCTCCCACTCTTCCACAAGGACAGGCCACTCCGCTTCAACACCTGAGAATGAGCCACTTCCTCGGTGCCCTTCCTGCACACTCCTCTCCACTTCTTCCTATTACTCTCAGCCAGCACCACCTGCCGGCACCTTGGGAGATTCTTGTGTTCCCTCTTCACCTCTCACTACCTTGTCCCCCCATGCTGCTTCTTAGCTCTAGCCCTGCACACACCCTCCCCATGTCCTGGCACCCTACAATTATCTACTCCCCCCTTCTCCTCCCCTCCCACAGCTCTGTTCTCCCTTCACCCGTGGGGTCCTGAATGGCAACATTATACGCTCTCCTATCAAAATAGGAGCTCATCTGACTGTCACACAAGCCATGCATGAGTCACACACCCATTTACTCAATTTAGAATTCTACAGGTGGCGTATTTTCCTCTTAAAATGAGAAAAAGGCATGAAAGCGACAGTTATTAATGTAGATATTAATGTAGCCAATAAGGATACATTAAATGCAATTTTAAAATGACTGACGGCACCAAAAAGTCACATGTCCAAAAATGATACTAGTGGGTGGGAGATAAGGGAAAAAAAGGGGGGCAAGGAAACTTGTCAAAACTTGGATGATGAATAAAGTTATTACTACTCAGGTTCTTCAGAGACCCCCACAGCTTCTAATAACGCAGGGGACAGGACTCCTTACCCAGGGAGGTCACTGTCTCATAGTTCTCCTGCATGACATCCCTGTAGAGGGCTCTCTGAGTGGGGTCCAGCAGAGCCCCCTCTTCTGTGGTGAAATACACAGCCACCTCCTTGAAAGTCACCGCCCCCTGAAAGAGCAAGAGTCCAACACTCAGTACCTGCTGCCCCACTCACAATCCCACTATTCACGGAACAGCAGCACCAAGTAAATGGAAGCTCCGGGAGGCACATGTTAACAGAGTCCCACCCCACCTTGCCTAGAGCAGCCAGGAGGCATCAGAGGGTAGAAAGAGAGAACCTTTGTGTCTCCCAGATGACAGACGGAGGCAGGGTCTTCACATTTATCACATACCTACTAGCCAGAGCTTGATATAGGAGATGGGGCTGTCTCTGGACCCTGCTGGTGTCTCCCTGGTAGGAATCCCAACACTCTCCAAATAAAATATATGGAAGAAAGGGGAAGTCAATAGTAAAGAATACAAGTTAGATCAATGACCAATTAATGAAAATAAGAAGGAAGTTTTTAAAAAGTATATTAAGTTCAAAATTAATTCCTAACAATGGTAGTGGCAAATTACTAGATGGAAATGGCAGAATTATCAAAATAATGCAGAAGAGGTAAAAGTGTTCAATAAATATTTCTCTCCTGGATTTGGAGAGAAACAGATGATGTAACTCATATAAGACGTTGACGACGACAGTCTTTCCATCCCAACAATAACTCACGAGGATGTTAAACAGCAGCTATTACAGTCAGGCATGTTTAAATAAGCAGGTCCAGATAACTTGTATCCAAGAGTTTTGAAAGACCTGGTGGAGGAGCGTGGAGGACTGTTAATGTTGATTTTAATTAGGACTTGGAACACTGGGGAAATTCCAGAATACTGGACTAAAGCTAATGCTGTGCCAATATTAAAAAGTGTAAAAGAGATGACCAAGCTAATTACAAGAGTGTTAGTCTGATACTGGGCAAGATAATAGAGCAGTGAATATGGCTTTAATTAATAAAGAATTAAAGGAGGGTAATATAATTAGTACCAATTAACAAAGGTTCAGACACAACAGATCCAATCAAACTAACGGGATATCCTTATTGCATGAGATCAAAAGTTTGGTTGCAACTAATAGTATTGATGTAATATACCTAGACTTCTGTAAGTTCAGCACAACATTTTGACTAGAAAACTAGAAAGACACAAAATAAACACAACATACATTAAATAGATTAAAAACTATGATTGTAAATGGGGAACCATGGTCGAGAAGATTTCTTTCTAGGGGGTTCCCACAAGGATTGGTTCTTCGCCCTGTGCTATTTAACATTCTTATCAATGACATCGAAGAGAATATAAAATCATCACTGATAAAGTTTGCAGTTGCCACAAAGATCGGGGTTGGTGGTAACTAATGAAGTGTCAGTAGGTTCAGGTTCCAGCACTGGGAGTCTGGGAAGTTTTCCCAGTCCTGGCTAGAGGGTTATTTCCTGTTCTACAAAGAGGGGAAGTTCCATTCCCAACTTCTGTGCCTTGAAATTAGGCCCTGACACTACACCCCACATTCAGCATAGTGGTATGATTATCAAATGATTAGGACATGATTATGATGCATTTTGTGCAAGACGCATCATATGTTCAGTGTCTTTGGAAAAGTTATGATTTGCTGAATATGATTGTCCTATTTGTGTGCACGTATCATGTTTGTATCTGAAGTTATGGATATTGACTCTGTATCTGTATTTCAAATGTGCTTACTCTGGGTAACATCCACAACGAGCCTTTCAGGTACAACAAAGAAGCCAGAAAGTGTTCATGGCTCATCAACAAAGACAATGGACCGTGGAAGAGCTTAGCCTTCCTGTGAATGTTTCAGCCAGCCTATGAGTCATAGAATCATAGAATCTCAGGGTTGGAAGGGACCTCAGGAGGTCATCTAGTCCAACCACCTGCTCACAGCAGGACCAAACCCAACTAAATCATCCCAGCCAGGTCTTTGTCAAGCCTGACCTTAAAAACCTCTAAGGAAGGAGATTCCACTACTTCCCTAGGTAACCCATTCCAGTTCTTCACTACCCTACTAGTGAAAAAGTTTTTCCTAATGTCCAACCTAAACCTCCCCCTCTGCAACTTGAGACCATTACTCCTTGTTCTGTCATCTTCTACCACTGAGAACAGTCTAGATCCATCCTCTTTGGAACCCCCTTTCAGGTAGTTGAAAGCAGCTATCAAATCCCCCCTCATTCTTCTCTTCTGCAGACTAAACAATCCCAGTTCCCTCAGCCTCTCCTCATAAGTCATGTGCTCCAGCCTCCTAATCATTTTTGTTGCCCTCCGCTGGACTCTCTCCAATTTATCCACATCCTTCTTGTAGTGTAGGGCCCAAAACTCGACACAGTACTCCAAATGAGGCCTCACCAGTGCTGAATAGAGGGGAATGATCACATCCCTCGATCTGCTGGAAATGCCCCTATTTATACAACCCAAAATGCCATTAGCCTTCTTGGCAACAAGGGCACACTGTTGACTCATAGCCAGCTTCTCGTCTACCATAACCTCTTGGTCCTTTTCTGCAGAACTGCTGCCCAGCCATTCGGTCCCTAGTCTGTAGCAGTGAATGGGATTCTTCAGTCCTAAGTGCAGGACTCTGCATTTGTCCTTGTTGAACCTCATCATATTTCTTTTGGCCCAATCCTCTAATTTGTCAAGGTCCCTCTGTATCCTATCCCTACCCTCCAGCATATCAACCACTCCTCCCAGTTTAGTGTCATCTGCAAACTTGCTGAGGGTGCAGTCCACACCATCCTCCAGATTGTTAATGAAGATATTGAATAAAACCGGCTCCAGCACCGACCTTGGGGCACTCCACTTGATACCGGCTGCCAACTAGACATGGAACCATTGATCACTACCCGTTGAGTCACGGCTACTATGACTCAGCAGGCCATGCTAGGACATGCGACCAGACCATATGCCACTAAACTCCATTTTGGTACCTCTATTTTTCCACAAACTGGACTGGGAACTGAGTTTGGAACAAAGGGTTCCTGCCATATGGAAAAGCTACATAAGGTGGGGTGTGACATCATCTCTTGGCCTCATTCCGCACACAAGAAAACTCCCGGAAACACCTCAGGAACAAAGACTGAACTGGGGGAAAGTGTTGGTGCCAGGGTAAAGGGATTTCTAGCTTGTATATGGAAACTTGGTGGACTGCTTCTATCATCAGTCAGGGTGAGAAATTGCTAATTCAAATTCTATCCAGATAGTATGTTAGGCTTAGTTTGAGTTTCTGGTTATTTGCTAAGTAATCTGCTTTGATCTGTTTGCTATCACTTACGGCTGGGAAATTGGCTTTTGTCTTCTATCTGTCCTTGAGTGACTCAGGTAAAGCACTCAGGTAGCTTAGTTGGCTGCATGGCGCCACCTGCTGTTGTGTTAGGTGATAACAGGCCCTGGAGAGGCTGGCTGAATCTCCAGCAAATCAGTGTGAGAAGGGCCAGCCTAGCTTGAGGGTTAGAGGGCACAGCGGTTCCCAGAAGCCCCCCAGACTGCACCCCGGGGTGACAACCCATCACACCCTAGAGTACACAAGTCTCAGCAGGTTTGTCACATCCTGTCCCCTCCCATTCCACACCCTAGATAGTTCCTGCCTCCCACCATCCTATACATTTACTGCTCCTCTCCCTCCAACCAGAACGCACCACCAGCTCCCTGAGAATCCCTTACCTGAGCCAGCTCCATTGCAGCCATTTCCTTTCCCCTGGGAGGAGGGGATGATTTGGGGCGAAACGTGGATGTTATTCTGTAGCCTGCCAGGGTGAGAAGGGCAATGTGAGAGAATTCAGACAGGGTTTCTGTCCTTTCCACATGTCAATTCCCCCCAGCATTGTTCCCTGCTAATGGACATTCCAGGTTCTGCCACAGTGTGAAGCACAGAGTGACCGTATCCCAGTACAGGCCTAGCCCCCTCCCACCAGGGTGTGACCCTCTGACACATGGTGAAACCCTCCCAGGAGCAGAGTCTCTCTCTTACACTTATCAAGTTTGCGGGCGATACCAAGCTGGGAGGGGTTACAAGGACTTTGGAGGATAGAACTGAAATTCAAAATCATCTGGACAAACTGGAGAAATGGTCTGAAGTAAATAGGATGAAATTCAATAAGGACAAACCCAAAGTACTCCACTTAGGAAGGAACAATCAGTTGCACACATACAAGACAGGAAATGACTGCCCAGGAAGGAGCACGGCAGAAACGGATCTGGGAGTCACAGTGGATCACAAGCTAAATATGAGTCAACAATGCTACACTGTTGCAAAAAAAGCAAGTATAATTCTGAGACGTATTAGCAGGAGTATTGTAAGCAAGACCCAAGAAGTAATTCTTCCGCTCTACTCCGGACTGATTAGGCCTCAACTAGAGTATTGTGTCCAGTTCTAGGTGCCACATTTCAGGAAAGATGTGGACAAATTGGAGAAAGTCCAAAGAAGAGCAACAAAAATGATTAAAGGTCTATAGAACATGACCTATGAGGGAAGACTGAAAAAACTGTGCTTGTTTAGTCTGGAGAAGATATGATCAGCTTTCAAGAACATAAAAGTTCGTTTCAAGGAGGAAGGAGAAACATTGTTCTTCTTAACCTCTGGACAGGACAAAAAGCAATGGGCTTAAATTGCAGCAAGGAAGGTTTAGGCTGGACATTAGGAAAAACTCCCTAACTGGCAGGGTGGTTAAGCACTGGAATAAATTGCCTAGGGAGGTCGTGGAATCTCCATCGTTGGGGATTTTTAAGAGCAGGCTGGACAAACACCTCTCAGGGATGGTCTAGATCAGGGGTGGCCAACATGTGGCTCTTTAGAATTTAATATGTGGCTCCTTGTATAGGCACCAACTCCGGGGTTAGAGCTACAGGCACCAACTTTCCAGTGTGCTGGGTGTGCTCACTACTCAGCTACAGGCCCTGCCCCCACTCCACCCCTTCCCTCAGCCTGCAATGCCCTTGCTCCATTCCCCCCCCCCCCCGAGTGTCTTGCATAGCGTGAACAGCTGATCGGGAGGTGCGAGGAGGAGGTGCTGATTAGTGTGGCTTCCCATGGGTGGGAGGCGCTGGGAGTGGGAGCTGATGGGGGGCTGCTGATGTATTACTGTGATTCTTTGGCAATGTACATTGGTAAACTCTGGCTCCTTCTCAGGCTCAGGTTGGCCACTCCTGGTCTAGATAATACTTCGTCCTGCCTTGAGGGCAGGGGACTGGACTAGCTACCTCTCGAGGTCCCTTCCAGTTCTGTGATTCTATGAACCAAAGCCCAGAAACGAGCAGAATCAAAGGAGTCACTTTGGGGGATTCTCCCTGTCATTGTCCCCAAGGCAGCTCTCTCAGGTTAGCTAAGCTGTTTGATGCTCCAGCCTTTATACAGTCTCTCCTGGCAGTGCCCCTTTCATGGGTTGGACCTAGTTTTAGCTTTTGGGAAGTGTGACCCCGGGGGCTCTGAGACTGGGCCTTCTTGCCTCAGCACATCTTGTTTCTTTCTGTGGCTCCCCAATGAGTCCCAATGAGTAGATACTCCTCATACAGACTGTGAACATAAAAATGTGTTTAGTGTTTAGACTTCATTGAATGCTTGTGAGTTGCTGCCTGGGTTAACATCTGACTAGTTGCATTGTGAGCCTCTGTAAATCATCAGACAGGAGACAGACTTTACCTATGTGAAGTGCTGATTGGCAACCGAATGCATTACACCCTGCCTGGCAGTAAAGGCCCATCAACATCAGAGAGACTATTATGGGATGTTAATGAAGACACAAAAAACTATTGTTGTGCTCTTGATTTCCCATTAGCTGAGTTTCCAGGACAGAGCACATGGTAGGAAGGGGATGAAAAACCCCATGCAGAAGGAACTAATGATCTGTATGCTGCTTGGACTCTGGGGGGCAAAGTTTCTAGGCATAAGCACGAGATCCCCAACTGCTTAGCCGGGGTTAGTCCTAAAGAATATGTAGAGCTTGCTTATTATAGAAGCTTCTATTACCTTTGAAATCTAAGACTGCAACTTGTCTGCATCTATCGGATTACCTGCTTTAACTTTGTAAACAACTCTCCTGTCCTTTTAAATAAGTCTTAATACAGGTTATGACAGGACTGGCTACAAGTGTTGTCTTTGTTGGAAGATCTAAGATTCAGTTGACCTAAGGAAGTGACTGGTCCTTTGGGCCTGGCAGTAACCGGAACATTGCTGTGATTCGTGGGGTAAGGCAGTGGTTCTCAACCAGGGGTCTGGGGCCCCCTGGGGGGCCGTGAGCAGCTTTCAGGGGGCTGCCAAGCAAGGCCGGCATTAGACTCGCTGAGGCCCAGGGCAGAAAGCTGAAGTCCCAGCGCATGGGGCTGAAGTCCAGGGCCCTGAGCCCCACCACCCAGGGCTGAAGCCAAAGCCTAAGCAATGTAGCTTTGTGGGGGCCCCTGTGGCCTGGGGCCGCAGGCAGTTGCCCTGCTTGCTGCCCCCTAATGCCAGCCCTGGATTTTATATGCAGAAAACCAGGGATTGAGGCCCACATGGGCAGTGGAGTTTTTATAGCGGGGGGGAGCTCAGAAAGATATATGGGATCACCCAAGGGGACTGTCTGTGATTCCATGTTAATGCTGTTACAGTGCCTGAAGCATTTACACTGGATTCTTGGTTGGTGAAATCTCCATACAGACCTCACACCCAATTTGGGGTTTGTTCCCTGCTTCTTACCAGTCTGCCCGAGGCTGGTGCTCGTGCTCTCGAGTCACTGGAGACAGCGTTACAGAGAGAGGGGCTGTGACTTCCCCACGGTCACTGAACAGGTCTGTGACAGAGCCAGGAACAGACCCTGTTAGCTCCAGAGCCCCGTCACCCGCAGCTTGGGAAGGCCCCCCGAGCACACTGTATTAGGCTGCAGGAAGAGGTGTGCAGGGACTGCAGCTGAGCTGCCCTGCCAAGACAGCCTGTGCATCCATGGACAAACCACCTCGCTGGGGGGTGTCCCCTGGGTCAGGAGAAGTCAGTGTCCAGCCCTGTGGGGCTGTGCTCGTGGCTCATACCTCCAGCACTCACTGCTGCCCCTCCCTTCCCAGCTGCACTGTTCAGCCAGCCCCAGGCCTCTGTGAGGTCACTTCCTCCCGCTCCCGCCCCCACCACCTCAAACCTTCAAACTGGGACATGGTGCACCAGTACCAATCAGAGTGCACTAGTGTAAATTGTGTCTGTACTAAGGGTTTGCACCAGTGCCTAAAACACCAGGGTGGCAGAGATCTTCAGAAACAGCAGTACGGTGGCACTAGAACCTATTTCTAGCTCGGTCACGGACAGCCTGGGTGACCTTGGACATGTCAATGTTTCTCCTCCCAACTTCAGTCTCTTTACCCAGCTGCCCACTCACTGGGGTCTCCTCTCTCTCCAGAGCTGCTCACCACTACAATCTCTGTGGGTGTCCCCAGAGCTAAGGCAGGTCAGCTCGGGAATAGTCTTACAAGGGGGGCTGGGGAGTCTCTTTCCCTGGAAGTTTTTAAGAACAAGTAGGACAAAGCTCTGTCAGAGATAATCTACAGATACTTGGTCCTGCCTCGGCAGAGAGAGCTGGACTTGATGACATCTTGAGGTCCTATCTAGCCCTACATTTCTGGGATGCGATGCAATATATACATATAAAACCACAACATACAGCTGGAGAAAGCTTCCCACCCGCCGGGCTCCCCTCCATCCCAGAGATACACCAGCCTGGGAATGTCTAGGGATACAGATGGTGTATCTCTAACCTGGTCTTAAAGACCTCCAATGAAGGAAATTTCACAGCCTCCCTTGGAAGCCAATGCAAGGCAAACACTGAGCAAAACAACGCTGCACACACACATGCTGGGCTTGGGGTTAACGGGAGAGGCAAGAATTCAAACAATCTGGGTTCAGTTCCCAGTTTTGCCCCAAATTCTCCATGCAAACTTGTTAGACACCGGCAGCTGGCCTGTGCCCACTGCCTTGGGCTCACACGGCTCAGGCTGTGGGGCTGTTTAATTGTGGTGTCCATGTTCTGGCTGGGGCTGCAGTCCAAGGTCTGGCCCCCTCCCACCTCGCAGGGTCCTACAGCCTGGCCCCAGCCCGAGCCCAGACATCTACACTGCAATTAAACAGCCCCTTCGCCTGAGCCCGTGAGCCTGAGTCACTTGGCATGGGCCAGCTGGGGGTTTTTAATGGCAGGGTAGAGATACCCTTGGTGTCTGTGCAGCACCTGTCACAATGGGGACCCTGATCTCAGTGTCTGTGCACAGCCCCGCACAATAGGGGCCTGACCTCAGTCGGGGACTCTGCAACTCCCAGCATTACGGGATCCCTGATTTTGTTTGGGGTCCCTGCAGCATCTGGCAAAATGTGGGGGCAGGATCTGTCAGGGTCTGTGCAGTGCCCAGTACAGTGGTGGGACGTGATCTGGGTCGGGATCAGTGCAGGGCCAGGCCCAACGGGGACACAGATCTCAGTCGAGGTCTCTGAAGTGCCCAGCACAATGGAGGCAGAAATCTGTACCACAGTCGTGCGCTGCCCGGCACAAGGGGGGCCGTGATCTTGGTCCAGGTCTCAGTTTTACCTGGCACAATGGGCGACCTGATGTCTGTGGGGTCTCTGCAGTGTGCAGCACAACAGGGGCCCAGATCTCAGTTGGGGGCTCCACAGCACCTGTCACAACAGTGGTGTCTGACCTCTGTTGGGGTCTCTGCAGCACCTGGCAGAACAGGGCCCAGATCTCACTTGGGGTCTCTGCAGCTCCAGGAACAACAAGGTCCCTGAGTTTGTTTGCTGTCTCTGCAGCACCTGGCACAATGGGAGCCTGATTTCACTTGGTGTTGATGCAGGGCCTGGCACAACAGGGGCTCGGAGCTCAGTCAGGGTCACTGTAGCCCCCGGCACAACAAGGTCCCTGCTCTCTGTAGGGGTCTGTGCAGTTCCTGGCACCACCAGGACCCCAAACTCGGTCAGGGTTTGTGCAGTGCCCAGCACACTGGGGGATGTCAAACCCAACGGGGACACTGATCTCAGTCGAGGTCTCTGTCATGCCCAGAACAATGGAGGCAGTGGTTTGGGTCACAGTCGTGCGCTGCCTGGCACCAGGGAAGCCGTGATCTTGGTCCAGGCCTCAGTTTTACCTGGCACAACAGCGGGATCTAATCTCACCTCAGGTCTCTTCAGTGCCTGGCAGAACAGGGCCCAGATCTCATTTGGTGTCTCTGCAGCACCTGGCAGAACAGGGCCATGCTCAGTACGATAAGAGCCCTGATCTCAGTCACATACCTGGAGAGAAAAGTGTGAAGATTTTTCAGCATTCGATATCAGTATTTCAGAACTGAGGAGAAAATGGGGCACAAACTAAATATTTGGCAACATAATAGAGAGATTATGGGGAGATTTTATGTCAACAGCTCAAGAGAAAAGATGGGAAATTTGAGGGGATTACACAGTGATATTGACTCAACAACAGAAGGGGATGGATTCTTCTTGCCTCACACTCACATGGCCGGCAGGGAGCCCTGGGTGATGTCTTTTCACAGGGGACAGGAGTGGGCTGGAGCCAGAAGGTCACTGGCTGTGGGGAGGGGCTGGCAGTGGGGTCTGGGAATGTGACTAGCAGGTGATGGGGGGGGCTGCTGGGTTGGGCAGGGTGGGGGAGGGGAAGTAGCTGGGAGGAAATTTCACAGCCTCCCTTGGAAGCCAATGCAAGGCAAACACTGAGCAAAACAACGCTGCACACACACATGCTGGGCTTGGGGTTAACGGGAGAGGCAAGAATTCAAACAATCTGGGTTCAGTTCCCAGTTTTGCCCCAAATTCTCCATGCAAACTTGTTAGACACCGGCAGCTGGCCTGTGCCCACTGCCTTGGGCTCACACGGCTCAGGCTGTGGGGCTGTTTAATTGTGGTGTCCATGTTCTGGCTGGGGCTGCAGTCCAAGGTCTGGCCCCCTCCCACCTCGCAGGGTCCTACAGCCTGGCCCCAGCCCGAGCCCAGACATCTACACTGCAATTAAACAGCCCCTTCGCCTGAGCCCGTGAGCCTGAGTCACTTGGCATGGGCCAGCTGGGGGTTTTTAATGGCAGGGTAGAGATACCCTTGGTGTCTGTGCAGCACCTGTCACAATGGGGACCCTGATCTCAGTGTCTGTGCACAGCCCCGCACAATAGGGGCCTGACCTCAGTCGGGGACTCTGCAACTCCCAGCATTACGGGATCCCTGATTTTGTTTGGGGTCCCTGCAGCATCTGGCAAAATGTGGGGGCAGGATCTGTCAGGGTCTGTGCAGTGCCCAGTACAGTGGTGGGACGTGATCTGGGTCGGGATCAGTGCAGGGCCAGGCCCAACGGGGACACAGATCTCAGTCGAGGTCTCTGAAGTGCCCAGCACAATGGAGGCAGAAATCTGTACCACAGTCGTGCGCTGCCCGGCACAAGGGGGGCCGTGATCTTGGTCCAGGTCTCAGTTTTACCTGGCACAATGGGCGACCTGATGTCTGTGGGGTCTCTGCAGTGTGCAGCACAACAGGGGCCCAGATCTCAGTTGGGGGCTCCACAGCACCTGTCACAACAGTGGTGTCTGACCTCTGTTGGGGTCTCTGCAGCACCTGGCAGAACAGGGCCCAGATCTCACTTGGGGTCTCTGCAGCTCCAGGAACAACAAGGTCCCTGAGTTTGTTTGCTGTCTCTGCAGCACCTGGCACAATGGGAGCCTGATTTCACTTGGTGTTGATGCAGGGCCTGGCACAACAGGGGCTCGGAGCTCAGTCAGGGTCACTGTAGCCCCCGGCACAACAAGGTCCCTGCTCTCTGTAGGGGTCTGTGCAGTTCCTGGCACCACCAGGACCCCAAACTCGGTCAGGGTTTGTGCAGTGCCCAGCACACTGGGGGATGTCAAACCCAACGGGGACACTGATCTCAGTCGAGGTCTCTGTCATGCCCAGAACAATGGAGGCAGTGGTTTGGGTCACAGTCGTGCGCTGCCTGGCACCAGGGAAGCCGTGATCTTGGTCCAGGCCTCAGTTTTACCTGGCACAACAGCGGGATCTAATCTCACCTCAGGTCTCTTCAGTGCCTGGCAGAACAGGGCCCAGATCTCATTTGGTGTCTCTGCAGCACCTGGCAGAACAGGGCCATGCTCAGTACGATAAGAGCCCTGATCTCAGTCACATACCTGGAGAGAAAAGTGTGAAGATTTTTCAGCATTCGATATCAGTATTTCAGAACTGAGGAGAAAATGGGGCACAAACTAAATATTTGGCAACATAATAGAGAGATTATGGGGAGATTTTATGTCAACAGCTCAAGAGAAAAGATGGGAAATTTGAGGGGATTACACAGTGATATTGACTCAACAACAGAAGGGGATGGATTCTTCTTGCCTCACACTCACATGGCCGGCAGGGAGCCCTGGGTGATGTCTTTTCACAGGGGACAGGAGTGGGCTGGAGCCAGAAGGTCACTGGCTGTGGGGAGGGGCTGGCAGTGGGGTCTGGGAATGTGACTAGCAGGTGATGGGGGGGGCTGCTGGGTTGGGCAGGGTGGGGGAGGGGAAGTAGCTGGGAGGGGAAACCTGGGGCTGGGCCATCTCCATGGGGGACACTTGCTCCTCCCTCCCCTTCCTGGCCCTTCCCAGGCCCCGTTGCCAGCAGAGAGTGGCCTCCCCAGCCCAGCCCAGAGGTGTCCCTGTCTCAGGGCCCCCCCAGCCTCTGCCCATTCACCCTCTGCCCAGCTCAGGAATCACTGGGGGGAACCATTTCCCACCCGCACAAGGACAAATCCCTGCAGGTGGAAATGGGGGAAACCCCCCAAACCTGAGACCTGAACTGGCCACTGGCGAAGGGGAGAGAAAATGGGGCACAATCGGGGGGGGGGGGGGACAGGGAACTTCTCAGGGGTTGGGGGAGGGGGGGTCACCCTGGGCGCTGCTCGTGGCTCTCTAGGGAGAAAGGGGGCAGGACGGGGGAGGAGGGGGGTCCCCACAGGAGGGGGCAGCGGTAAATCCGAGGGGATCTCAGCCCCCCCCTTTCTCTCCCCGCTCCTCGGGGGTCACCTGCCCCCCCCAGCCATGTCCGGCCTGCACCGACATTTCCCGCCCGCCCCCAGCCCGGTCTCACCCCCAGCCCCGCCCGGCCCCACGCAGGGACCCCAGGGTTAATGAGCCCCAGGCTCGCTCCGGGACCTGGAGGCTGCAGCTCCGCAGCGGGGCGGGCGGAGCCCGGGGCGGCCCCAGGGCGGCTCCAACGGGGCAGGACCCGGGCCGGGAACGTGGGGGTTAATGAAGGGCTCTCCCGCCGCGATCTGCGCATGCCCAGAGCTCCAACGGCACCAACCCTTCTCCGGCCCGGGAGAGGCTCCAACGCCCCGCGCGAGCCAGGCAGAGCCGCAGCGCCCAACGCGCCTTCACAGCCCGGTTCCGGCTCCCCGCTGACGTCACTTCCGCTCCGGGGAGAGTCAGGAACTACATCTCCCAGCCTGCCCCAGGGCCGCTTCCGCCCTCTCCAGCCCAGGGAAGGGAGGGTTCCAAATGCTGTTACTGCGCATGCGCCGTGCGAGCCCCGCTGGGGCTGGGAGAACAAAGCTGCTGCTGCCGCCGCCTCCGCGTGAGCCGGGCCCGGACTGAGCCGCTGCTGCTCCCCGGGGGGGTCTGTGCGGGGGGGCCCGGCCGGGGGGGGGTTCTCCAGCTGGGCCCCGCCCCCCGGGCAGCCCCGGGCTCTGCCCGCCCCAGCCCCGCCCGGAGCCCCCGGGGAGTGAGAGACCCCGGGGGGGGGGGCGCTGGGGGGGCGGGCACGTGACTCTGCCCCGGGGAACCCGGGAGAAGCCTCGGAGCCGCCTCGGCCCCAGTGGAGCCGCAGCAGGATCCGCCCCCCCCCCGCTGGGATGGGGGGCGGGCGGCAGGGGGCGGTGCATTAAATCGCTCCCAATGGTCCTGTGCGACTCCCGGGCACTGCGCATGCTCAGTAGCAGCTCCTGAAGCCGCTGCCCTTCCCCCCGCCCGCATCAGCGGGAACGTTCCGCTGTGGGCGGGGCTGGGAGGGGGCGAGGGAGCAACAGGCGGCGGGGCCGGGGGTGAGCAGGGAATTGATGGGGGGGGGGGGTCAGGCAGGTGGGGGCGGGGCTGGGAGGGGGCTAAAGGGAAGATCCCGGCGGGGGGGGGAGCAGGAGTTGAGCGGGGGGGGGCGCAGGGGGGGAGTCGGGGTTGCGGGGGGGGGAAGGTCATTGGGGCGGGACATTTGAACTGTTTTGTGCAGCCAGGAAATTCCCGCGGGGGGGGGGGGAGGTGAGTTCACTGAATCCTGCCCTGTTTGTGCCCCGTCCTCCCACCTACAAAGTCTCTCCAGCTTTTCCCCTTTTCCCCCATTATCACACGTGGCTAGAAAATCCAGGGAGATTCCCCACCAAATGATCAGCTCTCTAATCTCTGATTTCCCCCTGGTCTAATCTCTGATTTCCCCCTGGTCTCTCTCTCTCTACTTCTCAAGTGTCAATTTAAAATCTCTCCGGTGGGGCAGCTTTTCCCACCCATTTGATCTGCAGCGATTTGTCCTCATTTAGCTGGAAAATTGTTGCCCTGAGTCATTCCCCAGCACATGGCTGCCCCTGGAGTGGGGATGGGAGGAGATGCCCGTTCTCTGCCAAGGCGGGGACGGGAAGAGCACGTGTCCCCCATGGAGACTGTCCAGACCCCAGTTTCCCAATCCCACCCACTGACCCCAAACTACCAACACAGTTTCCCCCAGCCCTCAGTTGCCAGTCACCTGCCCGTCCCCCACTTCCGCCCCCTTCCTTTATCCAGGGAGCCTTCCAGCCCTCCCCTCCCCCCTTAAATCAGCTCCTCACAGGGCTCCCTGCTGCTCATGTGAATGGTGGCAGTGGGGGGGGGGGAACCATCACTTTGTGTTTATGTATTGGACAGTCTCATAAAATCCAGTCCAACACTCCCCCTTTTCCCCTTAGTCATTTAATAGCAACATAAAATCCCCCTCAGATCTTGGTATTTTTCTCTCATGTTATCAATTGCTTAGCTTGTGACTTGTTTTCTCTGCAAATCTCAAAGACTGATATAAAATACTCTAAACATTTGTCCCACTTTTCGTTAGTTGTCTAATTCTAAGTGAATATCCCCTGAGATTTTTTCCTTGTCTCTCTAATCATAAAATACAAAGAAAATCTCAGCTTTACACCTTTCCTCAGATTCTTGAACATGGATACAAAATGTTTGCAAATGTTGCCCATTTCCCATTTGCCCATGTTCTATTCATTTATCAAATACACTCAGATTTTACCTCATACCAACAACTGATATAAAATCCCTCTGATTTTACACTTTCCTCTCTATAATTGGCAAAAATAGATCCAAAATCTCTCAGATTTCCACCCTTTCTTTTTCATTTCTGAACACTGATCTCAAAGCTCAGGATTTCCTTCCTTCTACGTCAATATCAATTAAAAATCCTCTCGGGTTTGGGCTGTTCCCCGCGTTTCTAAATCCCAGCAACTTCTTCCTTCGAGGGAACCTGTTGCCCTGAGTTCTTCTCCATCCTGGAGGTCTCAGGGGGTTAAATTGCCCAGAGATCATCTTTCCTGTCTCCTTTGAGAATCATTTGTTTCCTCCTTTACCTCTGTTAAAATGTTTGCTGATGAAAGAGACCAGCCACATATTTAATACCCATCAACGCCAGAGGCCTCTCCCTGTTTGGGGGGTCAGTGGTTCCCAGCTGGTAACGGGAGAGTTGGCTGGACCCTTTTCTTGTCTCCAGCTGGCACGGGATGAAGAGGTCACTCAGTGCAGTGTGGGTCCAGAAGTATCCTAAACCCCATGACAAATGGTCTCTGTGATGTAGCCACCTCTGGGGTGGATCCATGGAGACCATTATTTGCTAGTGACAGGGCATGGACATGTCTTACCTTTCTGCTGAAGGGCAAATTGGGGTCCTACGCGGGCAGTGGGGGAATCCCAGGATGGCAGTGAGTTCCTAACTGGGGTCCCTGGCTGGTGGGGGCTCTTGGTGAGGGGAACCTTTGGGATTCCCAGCCAGCAGTGAAGATCTGGTGGGGGTTCTCTGGCCGGTGGGGCTCTGAGGGGTATCTGGGGTCTCTGGCCAGGGATTCTGGGGGTTGGGTCCCAGGAAATATCTGGCTGGGGGGGTCTGGGTACTGGGGATGTTGGGGGGCCCCTGGATGGAGGCTCTGGGGGCTGCTACTAACCATGTTCCTTCTATCTCATCAGCTTATGCCAGAATCCTGGCTCCAAGCACTGCCCGGCATTCCCCGGCCAGGCCCAGTCACTGTGATAACTTTCTAGCCACTTATCAAACACTGTGAGGTGAAAAGACAGATTTTGCTTTTCTCCCCTCTTGAAAACCACAGGAACTTCTGGTTTCATAGGGAAAATTCCTGCCCGATTCCTTGTCCTAGATCTGGAGGGTGAGGGAGGTGGGAAGGGGCTACACTATGGCACTATCTTCCCCAGCGTTCTGGACTCGTTCTTTCTGAAATCTGGATTCTTTGAGAGAAATGTTAATAAAGAGTCACTGTATGGAAAGACAAGGAGTGACTCCAGATGGACAGTGGGGCAAATGAGATTCTCCCTGTGAGGAGGGAGAATTAGCTGCTCTCCCCAGAGAGCTAAAGGAGGGAAGCTGCTCAAACGCTCTGTCCCTCTCTGCTCAGGATATTGGGGTTCAGCTTCCTGGGTCAGACGCTGCAGCCTCCATTGTGATCGGGGAGACCAGGCTTAGCAGCTGCTGCTCCCCCAGCGGGGTTCTGTGCTGGGAAGTGACCTGAATTAAAGCTGCTTCTCTGCCCGGCCCAGGGAATGACTTTCTCCAGCTGGTCCTAGCCCCCTAGGGCAGCCCTGGGCCCTGTTAATACTAAATTCTGAGCCAGACATTCCAAGTAACTGAAAGAAACGAAGGGAAAATGCTGGGGTCTGGCCTTAAAATGACTCCACACAAACAGACCCCCCTCATTTCTCATCCAATTAACAATTGTAGGAGCAAATCCAGCCATGGGGGAGCAAACTACCCAGGAATGGGACTTTCCTACCAGACGGGCGGGGAAAAGGAGATAGAAGGAGAAAGAGAGACTGAAAGGGGCTGTGGGGGAGAAGAGTTTGGAGAGAGATTTCCAGATCTCTGATCTGCCCAGACAGATGTATTGCTGCACCCTGGGTAGAGTCACTTTCCTGTGGAAAAGATGAGAATCAGACAGAGGAAAATCCAGTTCCTGACTCCATATCCCTCCTGCTGGGGTGTGGCTGCCGTGGGGTCAGTGTCTGAGGGGATCCCCCACAGTGACTCCTTCGGTTCTGCTTTTTTCTAGCCTTGTGTTCAGAGACTTTGTTAGGGGATGAGGGGAGGGAGACGGGAGGTTAAAAATGTCTCTGTGGGCTTAGCCTGGCAGGAGAGGCCAGGTCTACACTGTACAAAGAGATCAAGCCTTTCACAGCATGGCAGACTCTAGGGTGCCTGTCTGCAGGGAAAGGGCCTGGGGAAATCATGCTGTGAAATGAATTCAAGCCTGTTCTGAAACCTTCACAACTGCCCTTCTCGCCATGCCAGGCTGCGGAATAACGTCCATGTTTCGCTCCGGTTCATCCCGTCCTCTCGTTGGACAGGGGAGAGAAATGGCTGCAGAGGAGCCAGTTCAGGTAGGTATTATCAGGGGGTTGCTGGTGGGTTCCTCCAGGGGGGGAGAGGGACAGCCAATACGTGGGAGATGGGAAGGTTTGCACAGGCTGGTTTGGAGGTTGCAGTCTGGTTTGCAGGAATGCACAGGGTGGAGAAAGGGAGGAGGACAGGGGTGTGCTAAACCTGCTGGGAGTTATTTAATATGTGGCCTAGATTCTAGGAACAGACCCAGGAGGTTCGGCGGTGGAAATGCTCTAGTTTGTGGAGCAGAAAATAACCCCGCTGCATGGGGCTGGGAAAACTGACCAGACTCATAGTGCTGGAGCCCGACCTGACTAACCAGCGGCTGCTGTGAGATATGAAGGGGGCACCCACCAGTGAGGCTTAGGGGAGATTCCCCTCCCTTCCCATCCAGCTCTTCAGAATGGGGAGGGTGTTGGGCTTCCTACCAGGGAGCTGTCCCTGGACCCTGCTAGGGGCTCCATCTCCTGAATCAGTCTGTGGATAGTAGGGGGGTGATGGGTCTGCTGGGAGAGAGGAGGGGCTCTCGCTTCGTCCCCTCCCCCTGGTGTTTCCTGGATGCTCTGAGCAGGGTGGGGGTGGGACTCTGACTGCAATCCACCCAGAGTTTCTGTTTGGCTCCTGTCCCCCATGTATAGGGGGGCTGTGAGTGGAGCAGCAGATACTGAGTGTTGGACTCTCGCTCTTTCAGGGGCCGGTGACCTTCGAGGAGGTGGCTGTGTATTTCACCAGGGAAGAGGGGGCTCTGCTGGACCCCACTCAGAGAGCCCTCTACAGGGATGTCATGCAGCAGAACTATGAGAATGTGACCTCGCTGGGTAAGGGTTACTCTCCCCTCGGTTCTTGGAAGGGGAAAAGGAGAGAGATGGTTCACGCCAGCCCCACAATGCCATCTCTACTCTGCCCTGTTTCAGCATCACCCCAATATGCCAGTGACACACACGCTACCAGAGACCCTCCCCTGCTGCAGAACACTTTGGGAACAGAGCACAGGAGCCGTATCACACAGTGTCAAATATCTCCTGTTTGCTCAAGTAAAACAGGGTTAAGAGCGGCATAATCAGCAGAAGCTTCCTACCCCTGATCTCTCAAACCCTGAGCCTTCTCCACCCAGGCCACAGTAATGCTTGGGGTGTAACGAGCAGGCTGCTGGAGTCAGAGCTGCTGGCCCAGGGTCACTTATCACACAGACAGTCCATGCGTCCTTGACTGCTGGCTGGGGGTATCCAGAGAAGGAAGCTCAGTGGCGGATTTAGCGTTAGTGGCGCCCTGTGCTTAGCTTCCTTTCAGGGGTCCCTCCTTGGGACATAGGCAAGAAAAAGAACATTCTCTCATTTCCCTCCCACCCCCATTTTTCATTCTTTTTTTCCTTCCTCCTCCTCCTATAAGTAATAGGAAGTAACTGAAAATAAAGTGAGGTACCTTGATTGTTTTTGTCGTCTAACCGATTTTTCCACAGACCACTTAAATCGTGGAGAGTCTTGGTGCACCACTTAATGATCTTTCCATATATTGTTTGTACCGTTAGCTAACTATTGTAAAGCGCTTTGGATAAGAGCCCTTTAATAAAAATTAAAAATGTTGGAGTGCAGGGTCTGGCCAGGAGTTAGGGTGTGGGAGGGGGCTGAGGGTTGGGGTGTGGAGCACTTACCTGGAGCAGCTCCTGTTTCATGCCAGCAATGCAGGTGGGGATGTGGGGGGGCAGGAGGCTTCTGGGAGGGGGGCAGGAGTCAGGAGTCAGGGCTGGGGGTGTGTGATGGGCAGGGGGTGGGGGATAAGTGGTTATGGGTGGTTGCAGGAATCAGGGAGGGCAGGGAACTGGGGTGTGTTTGAGGGGGTGAAGGAGTAAGGGCTGGGGGTGTGAGGGGGTGCAGGAGTCAGTGAGGGCAGGGTGTGAGGGGGGCAGGAGTCAGGGCTGGGAGTGCAGGGTCTGGGAGGGAGTTAGGGTGCAGGAGCAGCTGGAGATTGGGGTGCAGGGTCTGGCCAGATTTTAGGATGCAGGAGGGGGCTCAGGGTTGGGGCAGGAGGTTGGGGTGTGAAGTGCTTACCTGGGGCAGCTCCCATGTGGTGTGAGGGGTGCAGATGGCAATGTAGAGGGGGGTGTGCAGGAGCTCCCATTTGGTGCTCAGGGTGCGGTTGAGGATGTGCGGGGGGTGCAGGAGTCAGAGCATGGGGTGTGAGAGCTCGTTATGTGGGAGGGGATGCAGGAGTCAGGTCTGGGGGCTGGGAGGGTGGGCTGGGGTACTGGGGGTGCTCCCAGCCCCCTACCCTGAGTGGCTCAAGCGGGGGCTGGGGGGTATGTGATAGGGGAGTGCTTTGTAAAGCAGGGAGCAAGTGACCAGGGAGCTTTTCAAACAGGGCTGCTAACGGGGAGTTTCGTGAAGGAGTTTGGAAGGGGAGTGGGAAGGGGGGAGGTACTCTTGCCATTCTTTAAAACATTTAAGCTATAATACAAACTTCTTGATTGAAACAAAACCCCTGTTGTTAACGTAGGTAGCTGTAAGAGAGAATGCAGGCAGAAGCCCAGCAGCAGAGTGGGGGCTATCCTGTTTGTTGCTCTCAATGTAGCATGTATGATTACCTGCCCTGTGGGCGGGTGGCTTACGTGTGCATTCGGTGCAAGGAGCTTCTGGCCCTCAGAGACCGCGTGGAGGCTTTGGAGGCCAGGGTGGTGGAACTGGAGACGCTAAGGGAGGCAGAGAAGTATGTTGATGAGCCTTTCCGGGACACTATAGATTTCTCCCACCTCTGGTCAGACAGCCACTGCGCTGTTGAGGAGGTTGAAAGGCCCAGGGAAGGAGAGCAGTCAATGGGAACAGAGGGAAACCTTCCCATAATTGGGACCCTCCTCCCAGATGGTGTTGGGGTAACCTCTTGCACTGAGGTTACCTCTCCGGGGAGGGAACCCCAGGCATTAAGAAAAGGCAGCTGTTAGTAATGGGAGATTTGATCATTAGAAACAAGGATAGCTGGGTTTGTGATGACCCGGAGAACCGTATGGTGACTTGCCTGCCTGGTGCAAAGGTTGCTGATTTCTCGAGGCATCTAGATAGATTTATGTGTAGTGCTGGGGAGGAGCCGGTGGTCGTGGTACGTGTAGGCACCAGTGATATAAGGAACGGTAGGTGAGACATCCTGGAGGCCAAATTTAGTCTGCGAGGAAAGAGACTGAAATCTGAGACCTCTATGGTGGCATTCTCAGAAAAGCTTCCAGTTCCACGCACAGGGCCAGGTAGGCAGGCAGAGCTTCAGAGTCTCAGTGGGTGGATGAGATGATGGTGTAGAGAGGAGGCGTTTAGATTGATTAGGAGCTGGGGAAACTTTGGGGATGGGGAAGCCTATACAGGAAGGATGGGCTCTACCTAAACCAAAGTGGAACCAAACTGCTGGCACTTAACATTAAAAAGGTTGCGGAGCAGTTTTTAAACTAAGAGATGGGGGAAAGCTAATGGCTGCAGAGGAGCTCGTGGATCGGACAGAGACTTGTCTTAGAGGAGAGACTAGTGATAGAGATTTTTTAGTTCTAGTCAGGCAGAGAGGCTGGAAGAGGATAAAGTAGGGGCCAGATCAGACGAGAAGCATTCACACACACACAAGAATCTGACACATCAGAAAAGGGCACACAAATAAACAGCGGCAAGTTTTTAAAATGCTTGTACACAAATGCCAGAAGTCTAAATAATAAGATGGGTGAATTAGAGTGCCTCGTGTTAAAGGAGGATATTGACATAATAGGCATCACAGAAACCTGGTGGAGTGAGGACAATCGATGGGACACAATCATTCCAGGGTACAAAATATATCGGAAGGACAGAGCAGGTCATATTCGGGAGGTGGGGAGGGGAGTGGCACTGTATGTTAAAAAAAATGTAAACTCAAATGTAGTAAAAATCTTAAATGAAACCATATGTTCCATAGAATCTCTATGGATAGTAATTCCATGCTCTAATAAGAATATAACAATAGGGATCTGTTATCGACCACCTGTCAAAGACAGTGATAGTGAGGATGAAATGCGAAGGGAGATTAGAGAGGCTATCAAAATAAGGAATCCATAATAATGGGAGATTTCAATTATCCCCATATTGACTGGGTACATGTCACCTCAGGACAAAATGCAGAGACAAAATTTCTGGATCCTTTAAATGACTATTTCTTGGAGCAGCTGGTACAAGAACCCGCAATGGGAGAAGCAACTCTCGATTTAGTCCTGAGTGGAGCGCAGGATCTAGTCCAAGGGCTAACTATAACAGGACCGCTTGGAAATAGTGACCATAATATAACAACATTTAACATTCCTGTGGTGGGAAGAACAGCTCAACACTGGCATTTAATTTCAGGAAAGGGAACTATGCAAAAATGAGGGGGTTAGTTAAACAGAAATTAAAAGGTACAATGACTAGAGTGAAATCCCTGCAAACTGCATGGACACTTTTCAAAAACACAATATTAGAGGCCCAACTTAAATATATACCCCAAATTAAAAAAACACATCAAAAGAACTAAAAAAGAGTCACCGTGGCTTAACGACCATGTAAAAGAAGCAGTGAGAGATAAAAAGGCATCTTCTAAAAAGTGGAAGTCAAATCCTAGTGAGGTACATAGAAAGGAGCATAAACACTACCAAATTAAGTATAAAAATGTAATAAGAAAAGCCAAAGAGGAGTTTGAAGAAGGGGCTAGCCAAAAACTCAAAAGGTAATAACAAAAGCAGGAAGCCTGCTAAACAACCAGTGGGGCCACTGGAGGATTGAGATACAAAAGGAGCCCTTAAAGACGATAAAGTCATTGTGGAGAAACTAAATGGATTCTTTGCTTGTGTCTTCATGGCTGAGGATGTTGGTGAGATTCCCAAACCTTTTGTGGGTGACAAATCTGAGGAACTGCCACTAGAACAGGTTTTGGAACTACTTGATAAACTTAACTGTAACAAGTCACCGGAACCAGATGGTATTTACCAAGAGTTCTGAAGGAACTCACATGTGAAATTGAGGAACTATTAGCTATGGTTTGTAACCTGTCCTTTAAATCGGCTTCTGTACCCAATGACTGGAAGATTGCTAATATAACGCCAATATTTAAAAAGGGCTCTAGAGGCGATCCTGGCAGTTGCAGACTGGCAAGTCTAATGTCTGTACCAGGCAAATTAGTTGAAACAATAGTAAAGGAATAAAATTGTCAGGCACATGGAAGTACAGAAATTGTTGAGCAAAAGTCAATATGGTTTCTGTAAAGGGAAATCATGTCTTACTAATATATTAGAGTTCTTTGACCGGGTCAACAGACATGTGGACAAGTGGGATCCAGTGGACATAGTGTACTTAGATTTCCAGAAAGCCTTTGACAAGGTCCCTCACCAAAGGCTCTTACATAAATTATGTTATCATGGGATAAGAGGGAAGATCTTTTCATGGATTGAGAACTGGTTAAAAGACAGGGAACAAAGGGTAGGAATAAATGGTAAATTTTCAGAATGGAGAGGAGTAACTAGTGGTGTTCCCCAAGGGTCAGTCCTAGGACCAATCCTATTCAACGTATTCATAAATGATCTGGAGAAAGGGGTAAACAGTGAGGTGGCAAAGTTTGCAGATGATACTTGGGATGATGCGGTGGGACCCAACTGAGAGTGACGAATCGCTTAAAACAGGGCAGTTACAGCCCAAGGCTGGGATTTTTCCACCTCTAAGGCAAGGCAAACCAAACCAGCCAGCCAAAGAGGACTTTGGTTTCACCCCACTGGTTAACCACAAGTCACACAAGCAATTCCCTTAGACACTCCAGTCTTCCAGTATCACCACCAGTGCACTCGTCCTGGGGATGAATGGTTATGAAAACCAACACCCCAATAAAAGTAAAAGGTTCTCTCGATCCCAAAGAATCAAGTCCCAGACCGAGGTCAATATACACATCAGATCTCACCCACAAATCACGCTATTGCCAATCCTTTAGAATCTAAAATCTAAAGGTTTTTTCATCAAAGGAAAAAGATAGAGATGAGAGCTAGAATTGGTTAAATGGAATCAATTACATGCAGTAATGGCAAAGTTCTTAGTTCAGGCTTGTAGCAGTGATGGAGTAAACTGCAGGGTCAAATCAAGTCTCTGGAGTACATCCTCCTCTGGGATGGGTCAGTCAGTCCTTTGTTCAGAGCTTCAGTTTGTAGCAAAGTTCCTCCAGAGGTAAGAAGCAGGATTGAAAACAAGATGGAGATGAGGCATCAGCCTTTTATAGGCTTTTCGAGGTGTAAGAACCTCTTTGTTCTTACTGTGGAAAATGACAGCAAAATGGAGTCTGGAGTCACATGGGGCGAGTCCCTGCATACTTTGCTGAGTTACAAGGCGTATCTGCCTTCTCTCAATGGGTCAGTTGAATAGCTGATGGTCCTTAATGGGCCATCAAGCATGCTAGGCAGAGCTAACACCAACTTGTCTGGGATGTCTCCCAGAAGCACAGCATAAATTTGAAATACAGACAGTATAGAGCCAATACTCATAACTTCAACTACAGAATGATACAAACATATAGACTCCATAATTATAACCAGCAACCCATAACCTGGTCTTGGATACCTTATATGACCTCGTTTACATAAGATTTGGTGCCACTACAGGACCTTGGTTGCAATCATGTTCTATATGGTCCCAGATTATATCAATAACGTCACAATACTAAACTGCTCAAGATAGTTAAGACCAAAGCAAACTGTGAAGAACTTCAAAAAGATCTCACAAAACTAAGTGACTGGGCAGCAAAATGGCAAATGTGTATAAATGTAAAGTAATGCACATTGCAAAAAATAACCCCAACTATACATACAATATGATGGGGGGCAAAATTAGGCTAATCAGGAAAAATATCTTTTTGTCATTGTGGATAGTTCTCTGAAGACATCCAGCAGTGTGCAGCGGAAGTCAAAAAAGCAAACAGGATGTTAGGAATTATTTAAAAAGGGATAGACAGTAATACAGAGAATATCTTATTGCCCTTGTATAAATCAATGGAAATAAGTAATTTAGACCCCATCATTTTATATGTATATTTGGGATTATGTTTGCCAATGGGCTGCACTATGTGTTATCCTGACATCTAGTACTGCTGAGATCCTGCATTCAATAATATCCCTGCCCTTCCTGTTCCCGTTCTCCACTGAACCCCACGCTTATGTTTCCAGATTCCCCAGGACTCTGTCTTTGTCTCTGGACCCATCTGTCAGCAAGAAGCAGTGCCAGAGAGAGTTTAATTTCTGGGACATGGATTTACTTTCTGTATGTTTTAGGAAACTCTTTGAAATTGAGTGTCTGTGACATTAAGCACAGTACAATCTGGACTGTTAACAGCTGTGTCCCCTCAGTTCCCCAAGCTGGGGTGCCTTTTACACTGCTCTACTGTGAGAGCAGCCACTCCTGGGCAGTTCACATGCAGTCTCCAGCATGTAACTCGCTCCCAGCTACACAGTATTGAGTGCTGCTAGTCAGTGACTCACAAATTACAGTACCCCACAGGAGAACCCCAGAAAATTCTCTGCTCCCAGACTTCCCCCAGAAATGTGCATCTTGCACTGTCCAGCACACTCCTGAACAATGGGAGCTCATATGAAATCTGTTGTTTCATCAGTGGAAAATGACATGCACCAGCCTTGTTATTCCAAATGGAGTTTCCAACACACTTTAATCCAAACACACTGGTTTGATAAAAAAAAGGAAACAAAATTATTAACTACTGGAAAAAAAAAGATTTGAAGTGACTACAAGTAATGAGGCATAAAAGTCAGAATTGTTTATGAAAGAAATGCAAAGATAAAACACAAACTAATGTTTAACTTAACAAGCTAAAAGGGATTTAAAACAAATGTTTCTCTCACCATCTGCTGAGACAGGCTGGTTTTCCTTTCAGCCAGGACTCCCCCTAACCTGCCCCTGCCGCCCACATTCAGTTCTTCAGGAGTTGTCATGAGCAGAGGGAAAGGGGGGAGAGATAGAGAGTCTCATGCATTTTCCTCACCTCTTTTTATAATTCAGTCCTTTGTACTAGAAACCACTTCAGTTCCCAGCTGAGTCATGGTGACAGGCTGTCATAGATACGAGCTTCAAGTGTCCCTGTGATGGAATGTAAATGTCTTCTTCACACCTTCCCCCTGGTGGAGAATGGCTATTTGACCAGCTGTTTGCCTTGCTGTCTCTGAGGAATTTAGGATTAGGGTTGCAGCTTTTTCAGTAATATCATAGCGTAAAATCTCATCACTTTCCATACAATGTTGCTACACAGTTTAACAGGAGGATATTCAGTAGATTATGTCTTTTCAAATGGTACCTCACAAGCCCTACAGTGATAAATGAAGGGGAGGGGAGGGATCTCCCTTTTATAAACAACCAGCCAGCCAGTGGGCTGTAAAATCCCTTTTGGTGTGAGTTCTCTGCTTGCTTTACCTCTAAAGGGTTAACAAGCCAACAGGGTTTTTAAAAAAAAAAAAAGTATTGGGCACCTGACCAAAAGAGCCAATGGAAAAGCTAGAACTTTTTTAAATGGGAAAGTAACTTTCCCTTTGTCTCTTGTTCTCCGGAGAAGGCGACACGGAGTAGCAATGCTGTGTATGGCTTGAAGCAGGTATGAAAATTCATCTTCCATACCTAGAAGAAATGATTTGGACAGGGAATATTTAGACAGACACAATCAGGTTTATTTTTTATTTTGGCTTTTGGATCTCCTCGGTGCTGTCCCAGATGCTTTTGTTTGCTTGTAAGCTTTAAGCTGAACCCCCAAGAAAGCTATTTTTGGTGCTTACAAAAAATTTCTGTTAAGATCTAGCAAAAGCCTAAGTTCCAGATGTATTGTTTCAATTTTAATAAAATTTACCTCTTTTAAGAACAGGATTGGATTTTTGGTGTCCTAAGAGGTTTGTGTGTGTTGTTTGATTAGCTGCAAAGAATTCTGTGGCACCTTATAGACTAGCAGATGTTTTGCAGCATGAGCTTTCGTGTGTGAATACCCACTTCTTCAGATGCAAGTTTGATTAGCTGGTAGCCACAGCTAATTTCCTTTGTTTTCTTTCTCAGCTCTTTCCCGGAGAGGAGGTGAAAGGGCTTGAGGGTGCCCCAGAGGGAAGAATTCTCAAGTGCTCCTTCCTGGGTCCAAGGGTTTGGGGGTTTTTTGCATTTGGGTGGTGGCAGCATTTACCAAGCCAAGGTCAGAGAAAAGCTGTAACTTTGGGGCTTTAATACAAGCCTAGAGTGGCACAAATTAATTTGTAGAATCCTGTCGGGCCCCCGCTTTCTGTACTCGGAGTGACAGAGTGGGGATTCAGCCCTGACACATACTATGAACAAAATTGATCATAATTTTCTAGAAGAGTGAAAAGACGGTTACTCACCTGTAGTAACTGTTGTTCTTCGAGATGTGTTGCTCCTATCCATTCCAGTTAGGTGTGCGCGCCGCGCGTGCACGGCATCTCGGAACTTTTTTACCCTAGCAACACCGGCGGGCCGGCTGGCGCCCCCTGGAGTGGCGCCGCTATGGCGCTAAATATATACCCCAGCCGGCCCGTCCGCTCCTCAGTTCCTTCTTGCCGGCTACTCCGACAGTGGGGAAGGAGGGCGGGTCTGGAATGGATAGGAGCAACACATCTCGAAGAACAACAGTTACTACAGGTGAGTAACCGTCTTTTCTTCTTCGAGTGATTGCTCCTATGCATTCCAGTTAGGTGATTCCCAAGCCTAGGCGGTGGGGTCGGAGTGAGACGTGGCGGAGTATAATACCGCGGAGCCGAAGGCTGCGTCGTCTCGAGACTGCTGCACCAACGCGTAATGGGAGGCGAAGGTGTGGACCGAAGACCAGGTGGCCGCTCGACAGATGTCCTGGATCGGAACGTTGGCCAGGAAGGCAACAGAGGAGGCATGTGCTCTCGTCGAGTGTGCAGTGACGCGGCCTGGTGGTACGCGAGCCAGCTCATAGCAGGTCCGGATACACGCAGTGACCCAGGAGGAAATCCGTTGAGAGGATATCGGCTCTCCCTTCATGCGGTCGGCAACCGCTACGAACAGCTGGGGCGAACGCCAGAAGGGCTTCGTCCGCTCGATGTAGAAAGCGAGCGCTCTGCGGACGTCGAGGGTATGCAGCTGCTGCTCCCGAGGCGAGGCATGTGGCTTCGGGAAGAACACCGGGAGGAAGATCTCCTGGTTGAGATGGAAAGCTGACACTACCTTCGGGAGGAAGGCCGGATGAGGGCGAAGCTGCACCTTGTCCCCATGGAAGACCGTGTATGGCGGGTTGACCGTTAAAGCGCGAAGCTCAGAGACTCGTCTCGCTGATGTAATGGCGACGAGGAAGGCCGTCTTCCAAGAGAGGTAGAGCAGGGAGCACGTGGCTAAGGGCTCGAACGGAGGACCCATCAGTTTGGCCAAGACGAGATTCAAATCCCAGGTCGGGGCCGGGCGCCACACCGGCGGGTACAAGCGGTCCAGGCCTTTGAGGAAGCGGGAAACCATCGGGTTTGAGAAGATGGACCGACCTTCCACGGAGGGAAGGAAGGCTGATACCGCTGCCAGGTGAACTCTCAAGGAGGAGACCGCCAGACCTTGCTCCTTAAGGTGCCAGAGGTAGTCCAGGATGGTAGGGACCGGGACCAGGAATGGATTAAGACCTCGATGGTCACACCAGAGTGCAAACCTCTTCCACTTCGCTAGGTAAGTGGAGCGAGTGGAAGGCTTTCTGCTCTCGAGGAGGACTTGTTGAACCGCTGCAGAACAGCCCCTCTCCGCGTAGGTCAGCCACTCAGGTACCAAGCTGTAAGATGGAGGGACTGCAGGTTCGGATGGTGGAGCCTGCCGAAATCCTGGGTGATGAGGTCCGGCCACAACGGAAGGGGGATGGGTTCCCGAACGGAGAGCTCGAGCAGCAGGGTGTACCAGTGCTGCCTCGGCCAGGCCGGCGCGATCAGAATGACATGAGCTCTGTCCCTCCGAAGCTTCAGGAGCACTCGGTGCACGAGCGGGAACGGAGGGAAGGCGTACAGGAGGCGATCCGTCCAAGGATACAGGAAGGCGTCCGACAGGGAGCCCGGCGAGCGACCCTGGAACGAGCAAAACAGGTGGCACTTCCTGTTCTCTTTGGAGGCGAATAGGTCTACTTGGGGAAACCCCCACCTCCGGAAGATTGTGTGGACGACATCTGGACGGAGGGACCATTCGTGGGAGAGGAACGACCTGCTGAGATGGTCTGCTAGCGTGTTCTGCACTCCCGGAAGAAACGATGCTTCCAGGTGAATTGAGTGGGTCACACAGAAGTCCCACAGGAGCATCGCTTCCTTGCACAGGGGGGAGGAGCGGGCTCCGCCCTGCTTGTTCACGTAGAACATCGCGGTGGTGTTGTCCGTGAACACTGTCGCACAACGGCCTTGCAGGTGGGTGCAGAAGGTGCGACATGCCAGGCGGATGGCGCGCAGTTCGCGAACATTGATGTGAAGGCCGAGCTCCTGGGCCGACCACTGGCCCTGCGTGTGGAGATCGCCCAGGTGGGCCCCCCAACCGAGCGCTGAGGCATCCGTGGTCAGAGTGACGGACGGGCGAAGAGGGTGGAACGGAACTCCGGCACACACGACCTCTGGGTTGAGCCACCAGTTGAGAGACTCGAGGGTCGTCCTGGTGACCGTGACCACCATGTCGATGGGGTCTCGATGCGGCCGATACACCGACGCGAGCCAGGACTGGAACGGACGAAGGCGGAGCCACGCATACTTGGTGACATACGTGCACGAAGCCATGTGGCCCAGGATGCGGAGGCACAAGCGCACTGTCATGGTAGGGAAGGCGACAAGGTCCCGGATGATGGAGACCATCGTCTGGTGCCGAGCGCGAGGGAGACAGGCTCTGGCCACTGTGGAGTCGAGAACCGCTCCAATGAACTCCATCCGCTGTGTCGGAATCAAAGTGGACTTCTCTGTGTTGATGAGAAGACCGAGCCGATGAAAGAGAGATATGATTTCTGACATCTGATCCCTCACCAGTTGCCGGGACTGGCCTCGAACCAGCCAGTCGTCGAGATACAGGTAAACGTGCATCTGACGACGTCGGAGGGCTGCGGCGACTACCGCCATGCATTTGGTAAACACCCTCGGGGCGGTGGAGAGTCCGAACGGCAAGACGGCGAACTGGTAGTGAGTGTGGTTGACCACAAACCGGAGGTAACGACGATGGGGAGGATAGATTGCGACATGGAAGTACGCGTCCTTCATGTCGAGGGCGGCAAACCAATCTCCCGGATCCAGAGAGGGAATGATGGTCCCCAGGGTGACCATACGAAACTTGGGCTTGAGCAGGTACTTGTTCAGCTCGCGAAGGTCCAGGATAGGACGCAGCCCGCCTTTCGCCTTGGGGATGAGAAAATAACGGGAGTAAAATCCCCTGCCCCGTCTGTCCTGAGGCACTGCTTCTACAGCACCCACGCTCAACAGAGTCTGAACCTCCTGTAAGAGGACTTGCTCGTGAGAGGGGTCCCTGAAGAGGGACAGGGAGGGTGGGTGGGAAGGCGGTGGCAAAACAAATTGCAGGCGGTATCCCGACTGGACTGTTCGGAGCACCCAGTTGTCTGATGTTAATTGGGACCACGCCGAAAAGAAATGGGAAAGGCGGTTGTAAAACAGAGGGGAAGGATCCGGTATGGAGAGTGATGGGCCGTCCTCGAGTGTCCCATCAAAAGGCCTGTTTGGCCCCCTGAGGGGCCTTCGAAGCGGCCTGGCCCTGGTTGCGGCGGTTGCCGGATGGACGACGGCGATTTTGGGCCGGACGTCGGCTGTTGTAAGGGCGATACCGGGACTGGTAGGCCGGTCGGGAGGGCTGTGGACGGAATGGCCTACGCTGCGTCGCTGGCGTATGCATGCCTAACGTGCGTATCGCGATACGGACGTCTTTTAAAGTTTGGATCCTAGAATCCGTCTTCTCAGAAAACAGCCCTTTAGTATCAAAGGGAAGGTCCTGTAACGTATATTGGACCTCCGGCGGCAGGGTGGAAGACTGCAGCCAGGCGATACGCCTCATTGTGACCCCTGAGGCCAAGGTCCTCGCACCCGAGTCTGCAGCGTCGAGGGCGGCTGAAATGGAGGATCTGGACGACCTCCGTCCCTCCTCCAACATGGCCGTGAACTCCTGTCGGGAGGCTGACAGCAGGAGCTCGGTAAATTTCGCCAGGGACGTCAGGATGTCGAAGACGTACCTGGCGAGAAGGACCATCTGGTTGGCAATCCTCATTTGCAGGCCTCCTGCAGAATAGACCTTTCGGCCTATGAGGTCCATACGCTTCGCGTCCTTTGACTTGGGCGCCGAAGCCGGTTGACCGTGCCGCTCCCTGTCATTAACCGACTGGACTACCAGGGAGTCCGGGGTCGGATGTATATACAAATATTCATAGCCCGTGGGAGGGACAGAGTACTTTCGGTCAACACCACGGGCTGTAGGGGGCACGGACGCTGGCGTCTGCCAGATGGTGTTGGCGTTCTTCTGCACCGTCCGTACAAATGGAAGTGCAACGCGCACCGGCATGTCAGCCTCGACCACGTTGGTGATAGGGTCCTCGTCCTCGTGTACCTCCTCTATGGGCAAGGCCATCGCCGTCGCCACACGACGAAGGAGGTCCTGGTGAGCTCTCACATCAATGGGGGGAGGCTCCTTAGTCGCTGCACTGGCCACAGCCTCATCAGGCGAGGACGAGGAGGACAACCCGTGGACGACCGTCTCCGAAGAGGGGTCCGCCACCTGCCCGTCAGAGGGTGCGGGCTGCGCATGGCCTTGGGACTCCGATGCTACAGCATCCGCCGGCGGCGGCGAAGGGGCCGGTCTGGATACCTTCGCCTCTGGGACTCTGCGCTCTGACGCGGGGGGCCTTGGTGGAAAAGGCACCCCCTGGGCCTCGTACTGAGCCCATGGAACCCAAAAGCCCCACGGTTGCGCCCCTTGAGGATGGTCCCGTGGGGTGGGTGGCAGGAGTCCGTATCCGTCCGTGCCGGAAGCGACCGACTCGGGTCGAGAAGGCCATGGCGGTGCCGAAGCGCTCGCAGAGTGCGCTTCCGAATGGGGCAGTCCGTCCCCAGATGGCAAAGAAGCGCGAGGTTGCTCTGGTCGGTACCGGGAAGGCGACCGGGAGTGACGTCCGCCACGGTGCCGGGAGCTCGACCGGTGCCGGGAGCTCGACCGGGACTGGGACCGTCGGTGCCGTGAACGCCCTCGCGAGTCACGGTGCCGGGAGCGGTGCCGGGGTGGCGATCTTGTACGGTGCCGACGGGATGGCGACCTGGACCTCGTGCGGCGTCGGGAGTACGACCGGTACCGCGATGACGAGCGGCACCGGGACTGCGACCGACGTTTCGACAGCGATCGGTGCCGCAAAGGCGAGCGGTGCCGAGATCGCGATCGACGTGATGGAGATCTGCCGCCGGACCGGGACCGGGTGCGTCGTCCATGGCGCCTGTCCAGGGACGGTGGCCGGGTCATTCTAGCCGGCTTCCCCGTCGACATGACAGCCCGCACCGGCGGTGCCGGGGGCCGGAGGCCTGGTGCCTCTATGAGCTTGATCAGCTCTCCCGCGGAGGCGAATGTCTCCGGCGTTGACGGCAGCCGGGGCTCAACTTCGGACGGCACCGGGGAGCGTGGCGGCGCCGGACTCGACGGGCCTTGCGGCGCCGGAGTCAAGGGTCCGGTGCACGGCTTGTGCACGGGCCCCGCGGGGGCCGCCAGGAGCGCCGCCGCTTTCGCTGAGTCTTCGGCGCGAGCCTGAGCCAGTGCCTTCGCTAGCCTTTGCTTCTTCGCGGGCGAAAGCGAGCGGTGCCGAGACTTCTTAACCGCTTTCTGCGACAGCGGTGCCGCGGAGGTGGAGCGGCTCGGTGCCGCCGCTGCGCTCTGCACCGAGGCAGTTCGCGGTGCCGGCGCAGACGGTGCCGGTGGCTGAAGCGACGCCTCCATCAGAATCTGCTTCAGGCGGATATCCCGCTCTTTTCGGGTCCGCGGTTTAAAAGTCGAGCAGATCGCACACTTGTCTGTTCTGTGCCCTTCGCCCAGGCAACGGAGACAGGCATCGTGCGGGTCTCCGATGGGCATAGGCTTCTGGCACGCCGCGCAGGGCTTAAAGCCCGGTGCCTTGGGCATGAGCCCGCACCGGGTGAGGTAAAAAGGGGAAACCCCCCCCTTTCACCTTATCTATATACACTAACTAACTAACTAAACTGTAAAACTAACTACAAAACTAACTATATACAAGAAAGATGTGAACGCTAGGGATCGTGGAGAACGAAGAGTACCCCACAGTTCCAACTGGCCGTCACGGGCGGTAAGAAGGAACTGAGGAGCGGACGGGCCGGCTGGGGTATATATTTAGCGCCATAGCGGCGCCACTCCAGGGGGCGCCAGCCGGCCCGCCGGTGTTGCTAGGGTAAAAAAGTTCCGAGATGCCGTGCACGCGCGGCGCGCACACCTAACTGGAATGCATAGGAGCAATCACTCGAAGAAGAACATAGGGGAACAGACTAGCACAGTGTCTGTGTGTTCCCAACATACATGTGGGTATTCTAGTCCCTCACAAGCAAGGTGTTTGGCATCTTCAAACACCTGAAGAACCGGTCCTGGGAATTCACTGGTTTATTAAGTGACACTGTATGGAATTGAGAGACACTTTATATTATTATTATTTTATTATAAATACTGTGGCAAATTGCCGGTACTGTTATGCTGGGTCTCGCGCTTTCTCTTCTTTGGAGAAGGTTCAGGGCGCCACTGCTTGCCTCTGAATCGGTATTTTAATTACCCCACTAGTGTCCTTGAGGAGGGGAGTGGAGAGGGAGGGACCTGGGCCCGCCCCCTTCTCCAGGTCCCAACCCAGGGGTCCTGAGGTTAGTGGTGAACCACTTGAACTGGCGGTTCCTTCCCCTGGGCTACTTCCCTCTCCTGCCCTTCAGCTTGTGGAGGGGCTTCTTGCCCTCCTTCTACACAAGCCAGGTGCCCCTTACCTAGGGTTTTTGGATTTCTCAGCCCACTGCAGCACTCCTCCAAACTTTCCTTTTGTCTCTCTTCAAAACTCTTCTCTGCTCCAACCAAACCTTCCTGCTCCAACTCCCACACTGTCTGACTGAAGCAGGGGGTTTTTATCACCTGACTGACTGCTGCGGCTCTAATTGGCTTCAGGTGCTCTAGTTAATCTGTAGCAAACCTTCCTCCCCTTGCAGGGAATAAGGCTCCCTGCTAACACTCTCCTGCTGCCCTCTGGCCATGCTGTATCACAATACCAATATGATGAAATTGCAATGAATCGTGCTATATATGCCATGTAAGGAGTCAGTGAAAATGTTATGAGTTTCCAAGTATGATAATCTTGTTTCTATCTTTGTATTGTGAGTTACAGATATGTCGGGTATATCTGTATTCCAGACTTGTGCAGTGTTTCTGAGTGACACCCCCAGACATATTGGCATCAGCGCTGCCCAGCCTGTTCGATGGCCCAGCCAAGGTCATCAGCCCTACAATGAACCCATGGAAAGGATTAAGGGGATACGCCTATTGAGTCAGCAAGACATGCAGGGTTATGCCTGTTGTGGCAAATTGCCGGCACTATTATGATGGGTCTCCTGCTTTCTCTTCTTGGGGGGGGGGGCGTTCAGGGCACCATTTCTTGCCCCTGAATTGGAATATTAACTGCCCCACTAGTGTCCTTGAGGAGGGGAGTGGAGAGGGAGGGACCTGGGCCCGCCTTCTACTCCAGGTCCCAGCCCAGGGGCCCTGAGGATAGTGGTGAACCACTTGAACTGATGGTTCCTTCCCCTGGGCTACTTCCCGCTCCTACCCTTCAGTTTGTGGAGGGGCTTCCTGCCCTCCCTCTGTACAAGCCAGGTGCCCCTTACCTAGGGTCTTGGACTTCTTAGCCCACTGCAGCACTTCTCCAAACTTTCCTCTGCTTTCCTTCAAACTGTTCTCTGCTCCAATACCAATCCTTCTGCTCCAGCTCCTTCCCTGTCTGATTGGAGCAAGGGTCTTTATCAGGTGACTGACTGCAGGTGCTCTAATTGGCTTCAGGTGCTCTAGTTCATCTATGCCAAACTTTCTTCCCTCTGCAGGGAATAAGGCTCCCTTCTAACCCTCTCCAGCTGCCCTCTGGCCATGCTGTATCGCACTGTGTACTGAGAACTCCAAGGCTTTTCCATGCCATGTGCTGTGAAGCTTGTGTTTGGGACACAGGAATTAGAAGCCACTTGGCAAAAGGAATATAAAGGGCAGCTGCATCATCTCCATTTTGTCTTTAATTCCTCTTCCTACCTGTGGAGCAACTTCTCTACAAACTGAAGGCTTGAACAAAGGACTGAATAATGTGGATGTGTGCCAGAGAGCCGTTCAAGCCAGAAACTCACCAATACTGCTAAGAACCAGATGTATAGATTTCTGAATGTGTCTGACTGCTTTCCCATTTAACAACTCCCTTTTTCTTTCTTTTATAATAAACCTTTAGTTCAGATGCTTTCTTGCTTATAAACCTTTAGTTTAGATGCCAACGAATGGCTGGCATCGTAGTATTTTGAGTAAGATCCAAACCTATACTGACCTGGTAATGTGACTGACTCTGGGGTCAGAAGAACACTTTGTTTATGTGAGCAGAGTTTTTAAATAACCTCTCACTGTGCTGGACCTAGGTGCTGATTAGGAGCCAGAGAACTGGAATGCAATAAAGGGGGCCGTGTGATTTCTTTTTTCAGTTTCTCGATAACCAGTGTGGGGGATCAGAAGCACAGTTGGTGACTGGTTGGTGAGTTTAACTTCCGTGTTAACCACCAGTTTGGGGAGCCTCTGCTCTCCCTTTTTCAGCCTGCCCTGGTCTTGGCATTTTCAGTGAGGACCAGCCCAGGCACACCGGATCACACTAAGTATTAAAGTTAAATTAATAGAATGTTTTTTATGAGAAAGTTTTATGAAATCAATGGAACTCCTTTGTTTTCTTTCTTCTGAGCAGGGTTTCCATTTTCCAAACCTGATGTGATCTCCCAGCTGGAACAAGGGGAAGAGCCATGGGTCTCAGACCTGCAGGGTTCAGAGGGAAAACAGACCCTGAGATCTCCCTGCAGAGGTGAGGAAACATTAAACCAACTCTGAGTGTGAAAGTGCCTGAAGGAAACATCTGGGATGCCCTACCAAGCCCTTGAGAGGTGTCTCAGTTCATTATTGTTGCCAGCAGGGGTCATATCCTCAGGGTAACTATAGCTCATGGCTTCCCGTAGATCCTAGCAGACACCAGCAGTAGCTTCCTCCCTTCCCCCTGCGTATTTGGATGGGATTTGAAAGCCAAATTGATCCCCTCCTCTCTCCTGTTTTGGGGAAGAGTACGGGGGAGTTCAGTTTGTGATTTTTATTTGACCTCCTCCAGCACTTAGTTTGTTTTGGCTTTTCACTTTTCATCCCTGTTTGATGTTTCTGTCTTTTTCACAGCAGGTGATGCAATGGCATGTGAGAAAGAGGAGCAGAATTCTCAGCAGAAAAATGTTCAGCAAGTGGATAAACACAGAGCATTATTGCAAAGATCAAAAAGCCATGTGTCCAGGAGTCATGAGGAGGAAAAATCCTGTGAGATTCAGCACAGACCAGAGAGAGAACAAGGAAACCAGCCAGGGGTGAAAATGGGTAAACGTATTTCCTCTCAGGGAACTCAGAAGGACCTCAAGGAAACCACAACAAAGCAGGAAATCATCATTGGAAAGAGAAAAAATACATGCACAGTGTGTGGAAAAAACTTACGTGACTACTCAGCCCTTCTTAATCATCAGAGAATCCACACAAGGGACAGGCCCTACGAATGCCGTGAGTGTGGGAAAAGCTTCACTCAAAGATCAGTCCTTTCTAGACATCAGAGAATCCACACAGGGGACAGGCCCTATGAATGCTGTGAGTGTGGGAAAAGCTTCACTCACAGATCAGCCCTTTCTGTTCATCAGAGAATCCACACAGGGGACAGGCCCTACGAATGCCGTGAGTGTGGGAAAACCTTCAATTGCAGATCAGACCTTTCTAAACATCAGATAATCCACACAGGGGACAGGCCCTACGAATGCCTTGAGTGTGGGAAAACCTTCAATCGCAGATCAGACCTTTCTAAACATCAGAGAATCCACACAGGGGACAGGCCCTATGAATGCTGTGAGTGTGGGAAAAACTTCACTAGCAGCTCAGACCTTTCTAAACATCAGAGAATCCACACAGGGGAAAGGCCCTATGAATGTCGTGAGTGTGGGAAAAGCTTCACTCACAGATCAGCCCTTTCTAGACATCGGAGAATCCACACAGGGGACAGGCCCTACAAATGCCGTGAGTGTGGGAAAACCTTCACTCAAATATCAACCCTTTCTGTTCATCAGAGAATTCACACAGGGGAGAGGCCCTATGAATGCCGTGAGTGTGGGAAAACCTTCAATCGCAGATCAGCCCTTTTTACCCATCAGAGAATCCACACAGGGGAGAGGCTCTATGAATGCCGTGAGTGTGGGAAAAGCTTCGCTCAAAGATCAAGCCTTTCTAGACATCAGAGGAGCCACACAGGGGACAGGCCCTACGAATGCCGTGAGTGTGGGAAAAACTTCACTAACAGCTCACACCTTTCTAGACATCAGAGAATCCACACCGGGGAACAGGCCCTACGAATGCCTTAAGTGTGGGAAAACCTTCTCTTGGCACTCAGCCCATATTAGCCATCAGAGAATCTGCAAGGGCAATGAACACCATAAAAACCTCTAGGGCTATCAATTTTTTTTCTTTAATACTTTTTCCTGATTCCCACATAGTAACTTTTTAAATCTGTTTGAACTGTTTGCAGCACTGTTATCCCTCAGCTTGGCCAGATGAGTGGCCCATTTATGCCTTTTGTAGTTTGCCTTCTTTTGAGCTGGGCCCATTTGTCCTTTCTATCAACTCAATTATCCCACAAGTAACTGGAGTGTGCCCTTCCTATGAGGAACCAGGGAGCATCACATTTATACCATTCCTCCTATTGCAAAGTTATTGTTAGAGTCGCCAGTGGTACAGATTGTATCCTTGCCAGTTGTTCTCACGTTGCTCTGGGTTGTGCTGAAGAGCAGTTACATTGGGAAGTTTTCATGTTATAGTTAAATAAAGAGGAGCAGGGGAAAAAAGTGTCATTTCAGCCTCTGTGACACTGGAAGGAGAGGGGGTGGTTCAGAGATTCCCTCCTTCCCCATCACTCCAGAACGGTTACATTTTGACTTCTCTGTGCAGAGTTTATTTTCATCACATTCTATCCCTCCACTTCTCAAAATGTCATGTGAGGAAGAGTTCTCAGCTGTCTGTGCTTGGAGATGATGCTTTGATTTCTTTCCTCCTATATCAGAGTCGCTATGACTGGAGATGAAAGTGTCAAAGACCTGGAAGGGGAATTTAAATGGATCCCAAACATAGTGTCATTATTTGGCGTTTAAATTCCAGGTTTCATTTATTGGTAAAGCCACTTCTGGCAAGAGGACTATTTTGTCCCCCATTATGGGATGCTGGGATACTTACAATTTTGTAAATAACATAACTGGCTATTGAGAGAGTGCTGAGTGAAGCTGCTTTGAATGGATCAGAGGAGAATGTGATGGGAGAATCTCTTGTCCTGATTCTAACTAATCAGATGTAACCTGCTCTGGAATTTCTCTTGATACTTTCATTGCCATGTATTCTGTCTCTCTGTGATGTGGGTTTCTCTCTTTCCTGAAGGCTGTTTGCTCACCCAATTGGATATTAGTTCAGTTCGATAGGACGTAGCTCAGATTTCTTGGAGAATTGAAGACAAATGACCATTTCCTAAAATCCTCATTTGTCACTTCAGCTTTGCTTTTTCCCCACCCCTCCATGGTGACACGGAGAAAGTTCAAGTGCAGTTCTGTCAACAGTGGAGAACTCTCCAATTTACTGCACACGCTAACAAAGAAACAGCAGTGATTTAAAATCTCTATTCGGAAATGGTGAACAACAGCAGAACCCCAACTAACTGAAGGAAGTGCATATGATCACAGTGGAGTTCAATTATTTAAGTCAGTATTTTCTGAGATGATTTGGGGAGAGAATTCCACATTAAGTGATTTTTAACTTGGCAAAATGCCCATGTATTTGGTTCCCGAAGCATTTTTGTAACCCATGCCCCACAGAAGATCTTTCATATTCGAAATGCTCCCCTTCATGATGCAGATGTTGAGGAAAGAGAAGTGGTATTTTTGTTCAATTTATCCTTAATAGATGCTCAAAATGTGTATAAAATGAAATCAATGTTGGAAATCTAATAGCTGCAGAAAAATAGCTCTTTTTAAATAGAAATTCTAGCTCTGGTAACGAAGATTCTGATCCAGGCCTGTATCCAGTCCCTTGCCTGGACCTGTGTCACCAAATTAAAGAAAAGCTGGGCACGTTTCCGGAAGCCATTGCTTACGACACTGCTGAGATTTTGAGTGGTTTTGTAAAGGATTCTACTTCTGAGAAGTGTAAATTCACCCTAAAAAGGGCAAGGAAACAAAGGGCATCAGGAATGTATGTTTGTTCGGATGAGGCAAGAAAAGGGAGTAGCATTGTCCCCCTTGGGTAGCCCCTGTTCAATTCCAGGTCAGAAAGCAAAACTCTTCTGCAAGAATATCCAAAAAATATTGTGTTTCACTTCACTGCATAAGTACAGTTGTGTGGCAATTAAGTGATGACCCTAAAATTTCATAAAATCAAAGAACGCTGAACAAAAAAGTGTGGGAAATACGGCTGTATCTGAGAAAAAGGCTTGGAATGAGGGAAGATAAAAATTGATCGGTCGAGAGAAAAGGCCCTGTTTCCCCCTAGTTTGGAACTTCTCTCACAATTACTGGAATAGAAAAGCTAAACAAATGGTGTCCTATTGTTGGAAAGGAGATTGAAGTGAGGCCATTTTCTCCAGATAAAAGAAAATGGTCATGTCAGGAGTGGGATTTGAAACCACGTCTCTATGCAGAAACCAGAACACCCAAGAGAGAGGAAAAAAGAGTCTTAAAACTGGCACTTTGGACCAGTCCACAATCCTAACGCTACAAAGAATGTGACTTATCAACCCTAGTTTTCATTAATATTTGATGACACTCTTTAGGGAGCCAAGATGGCACATCTCTTTCAACTCCTAGAGACCTTCTCCAGCACAGCTGATTTTTAGGCACACTCACCCGGACCTAAAGTTACACGTTTCCTGGAGTTCCATGAGTTCTGCGGTGTTGGAATCTCCCTGCTCGCGTTTTAAGCGAACAAAAGATGGGTGCTGGCATTCTGAGACCCTCAAAATCCTGCCCTGGGGGCCAGACAGTTAAGCAACCGGCATTCACAACCTCTACCATGATAGCATCCCGTCTGGCAACAACTCACTTATCAATAGCTGGGGTCTGAAATCCTCATTTCTTTGTTCTATCACTGTAGTCTCCACTTTCCTATTGCTTGTCTGTATAATCTCTGTCTGGTTCTGTGATTGTTTCTGTCTGCTGTATAATTAATTTGTTGGGTGTAAAGCAATTAAGGTGGTGGGGTATAACTGGTTAGATAATCATGTTACAATATGTTAGGATTGTTAAGTTACATTTCAGTAAAATGATTGGTTAAGGTATAGCTAAGCAGAACTCCAATTTTACTATATAGTCTGCAGGTTCAGGTACTGACAACAGTGGCTGCCTTTTAGCCAGAGCTTTTAATCAGGGCAATACATTGATCCTGTAAAATCATTTCCCAGCCGTAGTCCATCACCCACATTCCTTAGGGCATTGGGCCACCATGTGGACGTTTCATTTCCCTCCTCAATTTCACACAGAGACACAATTTCCTTTGCACAGATCCATGAACAGCAAAACCTCCCTGTGTCTCTTCTCTGAGCCAGCGCATTCGATTCCATTGAAACCTTCTCTCCTGCAATGGCAATGGTCATGCAGAAGGGACGAGGCCACCTTCACCTCTGACAGTGAGATATTGGATCAGCTCTTTCTTTATGCTGCTGTTGTTAGTCCATGAAACATCAGGGATGGATGCAAGGCTGAGTTCATGCACCAACCCCCTGAAACATTTCAGCGCCGCAGAGAAATCCTGACTCCGGCTATTGGCATGATCTGGTGGAGATTTGAATAGGAACTGGACGGTCTGAATTGTCAGTGTGGGGAATGAACAACAATCTATAGCAATGTTGTTAACCACAAACACACTCTAATCATGCTCCAACCGGAAGGGAAATGGGCAGGAACTCTTGCTAAAAGGCAGCCACTGTTATTAGTACCTGAACCTGTGTAGGGACACCCGAGTGGGTATCGAGTCCATTGCCTTAACCAGGGGTAATCGATTATTTTATCAAGATTCAAATTTCTTGGTCAAGGTATAATCAATGTATAGACGCCAGAGAAAATAATACACTGATGCTAATGAGAAGAATATAGAAATATTTTGCAGTCACTATGGGCATAACTATGATTGTTTTGTGTTTCACTCTTCATATATGGCACCACCTTCCTTCCCTTTAGACTTCTAGTTTACCAAGGGTAAAACTAAACAACTCTTCAGATACCAGGGATTTGATGTAGCTGCTTTCAATCCTCCGGCTCTGCCGGGATAAGTAACATTTCAGGCTGTCACTGAACTGAAGGAGGGAGATCCTTTTTTGACAGGTTACGCCTCCTCTTAAAGGTGTTTATCTGGCAGCCTTGGTTCCCAGGTCTCTCCTGAGGGAAGAAAGTTTCTGTGCAAAATACCAAACCTTTTAACAGAGCGGAGGGAAAGGGAACGGCCACATGATGAGGCCAATATGTACCACAACATGATTCTTTTATGTGGGATGACTCTGAACACTGACTGATCTGCACTCTCTTGTGTTTGAAGAGATGTTGAGTTTTGCACTTGGGAACCTATAAGGCTGAAGCAATGTTATGGATAGTGACACTGCAATTGAAGGGTTATTTAAGGTTGTAAAAATTGTTAAAAACACTAAGCTTAAACGTGAACTGCCTGTTATTAAAGGCTGGTTTCCCCACGTTGGTTCCATAAGCTCTGCTAGAAAGGCCCTGGGTTCTCTCCTGCCTCGGTGGGAACTAGAGGGAATCGTCCCCTGCTGCCCTTGGCTCCAGGCTGATTTTTCTGTGGAGGGGGTGTGGAATTGAGTTGTTTGCTGTTGAGAAGGGAGCCAGGCCAGTTCTCAGGGAACGAGAACTCCCAGCATCTGTCCAGCCCAACCCAGGCTGCTGCCCTGTCCCAGCCTCTGTTCCCCTGGGGGCCCTGCATATTTGACTCTAGAGCAGGCCGGGAGCAGCAGCTGAGGCAGAGGACACCTGGGCTGGGCAGATAGGAGGGAATTTAGCAAGTGGAAATGGTAAAACCGCAGTGAAGTATTACCTTGGACTCGACGGCATTTCTCCATTGATCTGTCTGCTTTGGGGCAGGGACAATGACACGTCCTGCTGCATTCGTCATTTCAAAGGGTGGTTTAGGATTTCCATTCTCAGACACGGTGCACAAAGCAGGACTCAACCCAGGGTGCAAAGGAAATGAGCCACTCACAGGGCTGGTCTACACTAAGGGGGAAAATCGATATAAGATACGCAACTTCTGCTACGTGAATAACGTAGCTGAAGTCGAAGTATCTTATATCGATCACTTACCCATCCTCACGGCGCGGGATCGATGTCCAGGGCTCTCCATGTCGACTCCGCCACCGCCGTTCGCAGTGGTGGAGTTCCGGAATCGATAGGAGCGCGTTCGGGGATCGATATATCGCGTCTAGATGAGACGCGATATATCGATCCCTGAAAAATCGATCGCTACCCGCCAATACGGCGGGTAGTGAAGACGTAGCCACAGGTTCTGGCAGCCACAATGAGCGTTTGATGAGAGCTCAGACCTGCCCCTGTCCCAGAGGGAGTGGGGTGTCTACAAGGGGCTTGGACCACTGATCTATCAGCACCTAACTCCCAAACTTTCAGTAACTCTATTATCAGTGCCCGTGAGTGTAATTTAAACCATGAGAAAAACCACACTAGGCTAGACCAAAGGCCCATCTAGTTCTGAATCTTGTCCTCTGACAGTAGCCAATACCAGGTGCCCCCAAAACCACCCGTGGGAGTTGAACCCAGGATCACCTGTTTATAAGGCAGGTGCTTTAGCCGGCTCAGCCATGGTGCCTGCCTGGGTGTAAGACATAGTGTCTGCCCACACCTGACTCCCTGCCATCTCCACCAGGACCTGACAAGCTTTCCTTGTGTTCGGATTCTGCAAAGCAGAGGAGGAGGTGACGTTTTCCTTGCAAGCTGTGTGTGTGAGTGAATCTTTGGCCAGGTCTGCACTACAAAGTTGTTTCAGCAGAAATATATTGCTCAGGTGTGCGAAGAACACACAACGCTCCCTCGGTCGGCAGCTTGGTGTGGCTGGTGTACACACTGCAATGCCACGTCTGGCGACAAAACTGCCCTGTTTTCGTGACAAAATAAAACCACTTCGATGAGAGGCCTAGAGCTTTTTGCAGCAAACTTACAGTGACAGAGTGCCAGTGAAAATGCTGCTGGTCATTAAATCACCATAACTGGCCTCCACCAGTATCCCACAATACCCACCATGAACTCGCCTGCCCTGCATTCCTGCTAAAGAGGCTTGGCCTCTCCCTTTTCATAGCTCTAGGAAGTTCTGACAGCTGAGCCTGCTGCTCTGCTCCGGCAGCCAGGAGCAAATCACTGCCGTGGAATGCTGCTCTCCGGCCCTGCGAACACAGAGCAGGGGGTGGGAACTTCCATACATGGGGGGGCCACCAGCATCCGAACTGTGACACCCCATGACACCCCTTCCCTCGAGGAGGCTCTTACCTTCTAAACAGGGACAGCTGTTTTCTAGTAAAATCACTAAAAGGGAAGGAGGAAACTCGAAAGAGGTTCCTCCTGGCGCTCACGTCCGTGAACCCGAATACTCTCTCAGTCCTCAAAGAGAGACCTGGAGAAGGAGACTTGCTGCAGCAAAGCCACAGGGGTCTCTGAGGTTTCCCTGGTCCCTCGCCCCTGTTCTGCCTCGCTGATGTCAGCATCTCTCTGTGAGGTCACCACCTCCCCCCCATACCTTTGACCAATAGTCTGAGGTCCTGCAAAAGGCCTTTGTGATGTCACTGCCACACCCCGCCCTTGCTGTGCCAATGTCCTGCCCCTGGCCAGGCACTTTGCAGGTTTCAACTAGTCCCTGTGGATCACCCCACTCAAGGAGCGTTCATTCTAGGCAGCAAGCCGGCTAGACAGGGAAACATCAGACGCTGCTCCCAATGCTACACTCAGTTTTTCAGAAATGAGTTGACTTTATGACCAGAAGAGACCATTAGAGCATCTAATCTGACCCCCTGCATATCACAGGCCTCCTGTATGACACAAGAGCTACTTTTGGGGCAAACACATTCCAGAAAGGCATCTAGTCCTCATGAAATGACATGAGGAGATGGAGAATCCACCACTTTCCTTGGTAGCTTGTTCCTGTGGTGAATCATCCTCACTCTTGAATTTTTGTGCCTTAATTGTAATATGAATTTGTCTCTTTGCACCTTCCAGCCATTGGGTCTTCTTATGCCTTTCTCTGCTAGATTAAAGAGCCCTTAAATATCCAATCTTTTCTCTCCATTAAGGCACTTCAAGACTTCAATGAAGTCACCTTTCAATCTTCTTTTGATCAGCTAAACAGGTTGAGCTCTTTCAATAGCTCCCTAGAAGGCATTTTTCTCCAGCCCTCAGAACCTTTGGTGGCTCTTTGCTGCCCCAGCTCCAATTTCACAACATCTTTTTCAAACGAGGACACCAAAACTGGAGGCTATTCCAGTATCAGTCTCACTGATGCCGTGTCACCTCCTGTGATGTTATTGTCATAATCTGTAACTGTATAGATCACCATTGCGACTGCTGTTCTATATTTGCAGCCAATATTGTAGAAAGGTTGTTGTGTAAGGGGGTCTATGGAGAGGTTCTGATTGGCTGATTATAATGATGCTATCTCTAGATGTCTATCATTTTTTTAGTTCACGTTATGAATATTGGCTCTATGCTGCCTGTATTTCAATCTTGTGCTCTGCTTCCGGGGAACACCCCAGACAAGCTGGTGTCTGTTCTGCCTAGCCTGCTTGATGGCCCATTAAGGACCATCAGCTGTACAATCGCCCCATTGAGAGAAGGCAGATACGCCTTGTGACTCAGCAAGGTCTGCAGGGACCTGCCTATGGAGAGAACTCTAAGGTTTTTCTATGCCACGTGCTGGACAGAGTGTCCTTGGGACATAGAAAGCAAAGACCACATGGCAAGAGACTACAAAAGGCTGATGCCTCGTCTCCATCTTGTCTTCAATCCTGCTTCATACCTCTGGAGGGACTTTGCTACAAACTGAAGCTCTGTACAAAGGACTGAATGACCCATCCCAGAGGAGGATGTACTCCAGAGACTTGATTTGAACCTGCAGTTTATTCCATCACTGTTACAAGCCTGAACCAAGAACTTTGCCATTGCTGTATGTGAAGGGTTCAAATCCATGTTTGTTTTGTATAACAACCTGATCTATGGATTGTGCCAGTTCTTTTCCAGACCCAAAGTCCAGAGTATGGTCAAGGGACCAGAGGCCTAGCAAATAGTGACCAGCTAAGAGAAAGCTGGGTAAACAGAAAGCCTTGCTTGCTGAGATAGGCCTGGTCAGCAAATTGCCAGGTGTTGGAGCTTAGAACTAAATGATTGTGTCTTATTCAGAATTGCAGACTGAACAAAGAATCCCTATTGTGTTTGTTTCTTCTCTAGGGAGACATTCTTCCCACAGATCCAACCTTGAGTTTATGAAAATTGGCACGTCAGTATAAGATATGGCATCCTTCCACCTCCCTTCCAAGGGACCAATGCCTGCCTTAAGACACACAGAAAACAATCTTTATTGCCATATACTGTCACTCTTTCTTTGCTTTAACCCCTAGGAATGTACCTGTTGGACAATCAAAGGAGTTGCTCCATTCCTATGGATCCCAAATCAGAATTCAACATATATATTTTATACTAATAACATTTTATCAGAGTATTAATGAAATGTTAACTTGCTAACTTGAGACCATGGGTGGAGACATTATCTAATCTGTTAATCATTGGCTAATGTGCTTATCCTGTCTTGCAAAACCCGTCCCGGGTGTGGAACTGCCTAGCCTGTCACTTTCCCCCGCCCGTGGAAAATCTATATATTCTATTGTAATTAATTAATTAACAGTGTCTCTGAGCCTAATAAGCCCACTCCACCAGCACTGTGTGTAATAAAGTCCTATTCTTGACCTCTACACGGTGTAGATTTATGTCCTTCACAGACACCTGCTGAAGAAAGAGGAGATTCAGCATCCAGCTTGGCTGAATGCGTCTCCTCTCCCCACAGCTTGGTAATTTTTGAGGAAATGGAGAAGACTGCCTTTGCCTAGCTGTACATCGCTTGCAAAAGAGACAGGTCTTTTTGGTGACAAGTGTTAAAAGGAGCCATTAGACAAATGTGGAGACAGGAAAAATGTCCCTCAATTGAACTGGCATCTGTGGATGCTGAAGCACAACACAGAGCGCTAACCACTATATGAGAACGGGTGGTGTCAGAAGAGTCTCTACCAAAGCCTTTTCCCACCAGCAGGGGCCTCTCTGTGCACAGAACTCCTGGTAGCGTGATGGCTGCAGGCAGTGGAGAACTCCATTTTGGCATCTCTTTGTTGGTGAACATCTGCAGTGGCTGTTTAAAGGTCTCTGGATAGTGATCTTTGAGACGAGCTGGCTGAAGAACCTTCCTACTAACCAGGAGAGCCTGGCTTGGCCTGCCAGTTCTTCCTTGCCAAAGCTAGTGTGTCTGTTGGCTCCTTTTTTTGTATCTCTTTTCAGAAAAAAACCTGTCAGCAGAATCCTTCTAAGTGCTTGTTCAAGACAGAGAGAGCCTTCCTTGCGGCTGAGTCTTGGTGCCATGGGGCATGCCTCACTGCAGCACCTCCTGCTGACCATCCTAGCAATTAGCTCTGGTTCACCGGTGCGCCTTCATCTAGTAGCGTCTGGCCACCATCTGTTCTATCATTAGGACCCATGTTGCTCTCAGGACTTCAGTGTCCTCTTATGGACACAGCCCTCTGGCTGTGCCCCACTCAGTTCTCTCCAAGCTGCTGGGTGGGTGGGGGATGTCCTCTACCCAGACACTTGCCTCAGTGGCCGGCTGCAGTCCAGGGTGTAGCCACCTGTGTCAGTGGCTACTGAGGCAAAAGGTGTGAACCTCCAACCCTGCCATCTGTTTCCCTGGACCATTTCCCAACAGACCTAGAACCTTCCTCCACCTTTGTATCAGGGCATTAGTCTGGCAGTAGTCAGCCAGGAGGTCACTCATGCACCCGTTACCCCAGCACTACTCTGATCATGGTGCCCTCCCTGCTCCTTCCTCCCTTCCTTCATGGCAGCCAATCCTCCCTCCTCAAACTCCAAGGAGTGACTAACTCTTGCTGTGCTGAGCAGCTCTTTATATATGGGCTGCTCCAGCAAGCCTTCTCCTGATTGGCTCTCCCAATAAGCCCTTTCTTGATAGGCTGGGTTCTGCACAGCCTCTTCAAGGCTGCCTTAATCTTTCTCCTGCTTGTTTGGGGCAGACAGCCCACCACACATGGAAAGTGGCAAATGAGAATTCTGGAGCTGAAGGAAAGGTTACCATGACTCAGAACTGAGCCGAGGTTGCTGCGACTGAAAAACAGATCACTAACCATTATATGATCACAGTGACTGGTGGGAGAGGCACATGTTAGAAGCCCTCTGTCTACTCAGCTGTGGCTTTCTGTGCACAGAGAGCCAGACACCTCAAGGACTGCAAGTCTTGAGGGAAATGGGGAACGTCTGTACTTAAGAATTTGCAGGTGTTGACTTGAACCAGCAAATGAAACAGTTGCAAATATTTTCTTGAGGCAGGCACCATGGCTTAGCTGGCTAAAGCACCTGTCTAGTAAACAGGAGATCCTGGGTTCAACTCCCAGTGGTGCCTTGGTGTATGGCTTTTGTCTCCTCTGCTCACATTTTCCTGTGTCTTCCTAGGAAACAGAAGAGGCCTCCCTTGGTATCCAAGTCATTGCTTGCTAAGGAAAAGGCTTCTTTGGAGAGAAGCATTGGAAACAATCAAATCACAAACCTGGAGTTGATGAAAACGCTACTATGACTGGCATTGGCATGGCAGTTGCTTCAACTGCAATTGCTGCAACACGAGAGTCTGCGCCACACATCCTTGTGATTCCCTGGAGATGTTCACACACAGATGTCATGTCACCTTCCTTTTGATTGTCATTGATGAAAAATGGAGCAGTTGGGAGAAAAGTCCCAGAGAGTCGCACCGTGGCTAAGCTGGGTGACTCACCTGCCAGGTAAAGTGGAGTTAGGGATGCAGCTCCCAGTAGTGCCTTAACAAATGTGTCTGCTCTTCCCACCTTTTGGTGAATCTTTTGCGGAAACAGAGAAGACTGCCTCTGCCTTGCAATGCAAATGCTTGCAAAAGAAACCAGTTGTTTTTTCTGACAAGTGTCAGAAGGAGGCACATAAGAAATGTGGAGACAAGGAAAAGGTCATCGTAACTCCACTTGTATCCATGGCTCTTGAGGCCAGAACGCAGAGCACTAAGCACTGTATGACCACAGCAAAATCTAAACTTTACACCTTATTACACTAGGCAGTAGTTAGGTCAAGCAATTTTCTCATCCTACTGGATGTTACCCTCCTTAATACATAGAATTCCCCCTAAAACCTGGATTACTGTCCTCAGATGAGCTTCATTTTCTCAGGATTCCTGCTGCTTCCAGCATAGGTGGGGGAGGAGAAAGGCAAAAACATGATGCCACAGTCTCCTATTTTATATCCTTAGTTCAAGTGTCTAGAAGACACTTGCCCAGAAGTGTCCGGGTGGGCTCTGATGAGTCACTAGTTTGGGGAATCCTCCTGGTGTGGTCTTGTGCAACTGATTCATAGACTTGAGCAGTCCCCACAGTGTTGTGTTTGGGCATCTGTCACTGAATTGGAAATCCCTTAATTACAATTCCTCTGCTGATTCATGGCTGTTGAACACCCTCCTCGGCAGGGGTCACTAGCAAAATTATAGCCTATTTCAGTAACAACCATACAGCAAAATGCATAACTTCACACACCCTCATGCTATACATATTTGGACAGAATAACCGATTTCAGCAGATCATGACTTTTCATATGATAACTTACATGGAATGGTTGGTAGGACATATCACAGCCATATAGGAATGATGACTATGTGAGCTACAGGGAGCTATTTTGAAGTACATCATGTCACAAAAGCCTCTAGAGACTGGCCTTTGGGAAGAGCTGGCTGAAGAGCCTTCTGAGTAACTGAGAGATCCAGGCTTGTCCCTGCCAGTTTGTGCTTGCGAACTAAACTTGTCCGTTGGGCTCCCTTTTTTGTGCCTCCTTCACAGAAACAGAGCAGAAGTTCTTGGCCAATCCTTGAAAGTGCTTGTTCAAGACACAGAGAGCCTCTGTGCTGGGGCAGGGGTAGGGCTGCAGGAGGTGGTTGGGGGTGGAGGTGCTTACCTCGGGCAGCACAGCTCCCAAAGTGACTGGCACACACTCCCCTCCGGCAGTGGCTCCTAGGCAGTGGGATACGGGGACGGGTCAGCTGTGGCGTTTGCATTCAGGGCTGCAGGGATATGCCGGCCACTTCCAGGAGCAGTGTGGCAGGGAGGGAGGGGGCAGAGTGGGCAGGGAGCTGCCTTTGCGCTGCTGGCACATCTCCGTGTGTCACTTGGGGAGGCATCAGGTCTCTGTTGGCTGCCTGGGGCAGGGGCAGTGGCCAAGGGGGCTCGGGTCACCCCTTTGCCTCCTCTCTCCAGGCTCCCAGCCCATCTTGCCGTCCGACAGGGATTTTAGGGTGCAGCAGCGCAGGGAGCAGGAAGGGTGAACCACAGCGGCTGCCTGCCCCACATGCAGGAAAATGGCTTGACCTGCTGGCCCCATGGACTAAGGCATCAGGCCTCCAGCTTGCCCCATTTGACCCAATGGGTTGATCTTGTGGCCAGAATTATTTGCAGTCGGGATTTCCCCCAACAGTGCCCCACAGGGGTCCAGGGTCAGCTCCAGCACAGGCCACACAGGAAGGCTTAATGCTCGAGCTGCAGCACATGCTGGGCAGGCTCTAGGCCGGGATCCCCATGGCAGGAGAGAAGAAGACGACTCGGCCCCTGGAGGGGCAGGCTGGGGCTTCCTGGATCCCATTTGCTCACAGCCAGTGCCCTGCCCCCACTCCCATGTCATCAATGGCTCCCCCAGGTCAGCCAGAATGGAGCAGCGGTTTTCACTGCACCAAGTCCACTTACGGCTTACAGGCAACTCCCAGACCCACCACAGCCCACCATGTCGGCCAGAAAGGAGCCCACTCAGCCTCGCCATTGCTGCTTTTCCATCCCCCCAGAACCCTGCTTCTCCTGGGCTGCAAGGAGCCATCCCTGGGAAGCCAACAGGCAGCCACAGGGGTCTATCTCCCAGCAGCCAACCGCACCTCCATGGGTTTGGCCCTCAGAAGGGCAGGCGGGGGTTTCCTGGATCGCAGTTGCTCACAGCCAGCCCAGCCTCCACCTCTAAAACCATCAGTCATGCCCCCAGGTTGGCCATAAAGGAGCAGCCATTCTCCACTTGGACTCAACTTTGCTTGTTTTCCTTCCCCCCAGAACCCCCCTTCCTCTCCTGGGCTGCAAGGAGCCACCCCTGGGAAGCCAAGAGGCAAGCACAGGATTCTGCCTCCCAGCAGCCAACCGCACCTCCCCCGGCTTTGCAGAACGAATGGTGATGCTCTACTAACCCCACTTAGCCGCACTGAGGCGCTTAGCTTCTGCCCTGCCTTCCTCAGCTCGACTTTCCTCTTTTCCCCCATTCCTGCCTCACTTCCTCCTTTGGCAAGTCACGCAGAGGAGGCCAGCAGGAAGAGCCGGCCTCCACCGGCCAACCTCCCAGGGCAGAGGAGGCCAAGCCACAAGGCTTCAAAAGGTGACACGCCTAACTCCTCTAGGTTCTCCAGCCTGACGCCAAGGTGCTTTCTCCACTGCTGTCAGCACCCTCTGTCATGCCGGGGTTGGAGTTATCCCACGGACAGGCCAATAGGAGAAGGAGGAGGCCTTCCTGAACAGCAAGGGGAATCTGGGAAAAGGAAGCCAGCATGTTTCTGAACCAGGGACCTTTTGCGTGTTAGGCAAACGTGATAACCACTACACTACAGAAACTCCATCTGCTTGGCTGTTGCTCACCCTGGCACAGACCGATGGACAAACCTGGAGAAAGTGGTGACAGCCCTTCAATGGGTCAGCTGGCAGAGCAGAAGACTGGAGCCGGGGCTCAGGAAGTCGTCCTTACGTCGTCCTTGTGACTCCAGCTTGAGGGAGAGCTTCTTTTTCTTCCCCTTGCTGACAAAGAGCAAGAGAAGGATGAAAGGTCAGGGGGGCCAACTCGGTGCAGAAGCCCATGCTGCCTTTTCCTGCTGCATAGCCTGAAATGAGGGACTCGTGGCAGTTAAAGGAACTGCTGCACTTTCAGAAAACATCCCACCCGTGCACCAAGGGGGACAGAAGAGCCTGTTAGTCTAGCACGCTCCCAACTGAACTACTTCAGCAGCTGCTCGCTTTCTTTTTGGCCTCCTGCTTTTCTGTCTGGGATGTTTTTGTCAGCTGTGGCACAGAAAAAGGACGTCATTGTGAGCGGCCCATGAAGACAAGATTCACTTTTGCCTTCCTTGCTCGGCTTTACTTGCTTCCTCGCCCTATTCCTGCCTTAGTTCCTGGGTTACCTGAAGGCGACGGGGGGCCAGCAGTACCAGGAGGAAGTTGGGCAGCTAGACCCTGGTGGCAAAAGTCCTGCCGCCACTTGCCACCCCACTCTCTTCTCCCAGCGTCACATATTGGCCACCAGGGACTTGGGGCCCAGCAGCGCAACGGAAGGCAGTGGACAGAGCCACCCTCGCCTTGAAGCTCCGGCTCATTAAACCACATCTTCAGTCGCTGATAGCCAATGAGAGACCGACATCGCTTGCTATTTTAGCACTTGGAAATGCCATTGGTCAGTCATTGGATCTCTGTAATGCTGTTACAGAACAAATGAACATAGAATCTCAGTGTGACATTCTATACCTTTGGGGGAGCGGTTGTAACCCCCATAATCCTCATTTTCATATCATCGTGATCTTACATATAGAGCATGATTTGTAAGGTATCAGGGAAAGGATATGATCGGCTGAAAGTCACTTCTCTACCCATAGATGTAGACCATTCATGCATATGAAGTTATGAGAATTGTGCAGTGTGGTTGTCACTGTGCTGCAAGGTGGGGGAGTCAGCCAAATATTAGCTCCCCAGTGGCACCAGCAAGGAAAGTAACCAACACCCAGACAGGGTGTCAAACAACCCATCGACAGTCATTGTCCAGCAAGGGAGCTACAATGCAATGACTCACCTGCATGAGGACACCCCAGGGGAATTGCTCAGACTTGCTTGGAGAGACGCAGTGATGCTCACCTGACTCTGAAGGGGGGGCAAAGCCATGAGGGAAGAAAGGACATGATAAAAGGAGAGACATTTGCCAGGCTTTATCTCTCTCTGTCACCTACATCTACAGACACCCCCACACCAAGCAACTGAAGCGCTGATGAAAGGGGAGAGCCTGGCTGAAAAGCCACCAGCCAGCCTGTGGTGAGAAGCATCTGAGTTTGTAAGGGTACTGAAAGGGTTAAGATCAGCTTAGAATTAAAAGCAATGAGGAGTCCGGTGGCACCTTAAGGACTAACAGATTTATTTGGGCATAAACGTTCATGGGTAAAAAGCCCACTTCTTCAGATGCATGGAGTGAAAATTGCAGATAGAGGCATAAATATAGATTGGAACATGACGTGACGGGAGTTACCGTACAAGGGGAGAACCAGTGTTGAAGGCTAATTCAGTCAAGGTGGATGTGGTCCTCTCCCCATAATTGACGGGGAGGTGTCAATACCAAGAGAGGGAAAATTGTTTTTGTTGTGAGTCAGCTACTCCCAGTCCTTATTCAAGCTCAAATTAATGGTGTTAAGTTTGCAAATCAATTGCAACTCTGCAATTTCTCTTTGAAGTCTGTTTTTGAAGTTTTTTTGAATGGCTACTTTGAATTATTGGGTGTGAATGTGTAAACGTGCTATTGACTATACAAGTCCCATATGGTCTTGTGATCTGGCTTCCTGGTTTTCACGCAGGCGGCATGGGTTCAATTCCCATTGTAGGAACAATGCAGAGCTTTTGCTCAGACGGGAGGCAGGAGATGAAAGGAATGGGAAGGGATCCTGCCAGCAGGGGAGTTGGACAGTGTTGGGAAGTGACCCCAGAAGTGGGGGTGGGGCAGTGGTCTGGGGGAGATGAGGGAAGGATCCCAGCTCTGTGGGAAGTTGACATTCTGGAGAGCACAGGCCTGGCATGGGGGGCGGGGAGAGTGAGTGTGTCCCTCTAAACTCACCACCAGCAGGCTTGGAAGAATTATGTATTTGTTGGTAAATGTCAATTTCTATGTAAACACACAACCCAATGGCAAAATCTTTCCATCGATAATAATCAAACCTAACAGATGGGCAAAGTAAGAAACATGTTGCTTGAGAACTTATCCTGTTCTAATCCTCTAGGGTTCCCTTTTGCCTTAGGCACCACCACGTGGGCATTTCATATCCCTCCTCAGTTTCACACAGACACACAATTTCCTTCGCACAGATCCATGAACAGCAAAACCTCCCTGGGTCTATTGTCTGAGCCAGGGCATTTGATTCCAATGAAACCTTCTCTCCTGCACTGGCAATGGTCAGACAGAGGGAATGCGTCCACCTTCCCCCTGGCAGTGAGATATTCACTCTCCTCTTCATGCTGCTGCTGTTATTCCATGAGTCATCAAGGATGGAATAAAAAGCTGAGTTTCTCCAGGGTGAGGAAAGAAAGGAGCCACCAACGCCCTCAAAAATCTCAATGCCCAGAGAAAACCTGCCTCTGTTATTGGACTCCCAGAGGTGCTGGCAATACAATGGGAAAAGGGACTGTCTGAATTGCCAAGGCAGGGAATGAACAATCTACAGCAACATCATTAACCACAAACACACTCTAATCATGCTCTAGCCAGTAGGGAAATGGGCAGGAATTCTTACGGTTCAGCCATGGCCACACGTACAGAGCTGCACAGCAGTGAGTGTGCTGGGGAAGCTGGTCTGAGCAAACAATTTGTAATGACCCTTCAGTGAGAACAGAACCAGAGTGTAGAAAGGCCTCTGCGTTAAGTGGTTGTGGCTGAGGCCTTAGGGAGCTGGGTTAGAAACCACAGCGTGTTTCTGTGGAGGTTTGATCCTTGTCAGCTAGGCAAGGCTGGTGTGTGGTGTCTCCACGGCTGTACTTCCAGGGTCTGATCACAACAGTGCCATAGGGAGCCAAGCCTAGACATATTCAGAGGCTAAGGATAGGTCAATATTTCAAACAAACAGTAAGTCTATGCTGCTGCAGCTCAGTAATGGAGATGCTCTATGCCAGGGTTTCTCAAACATCCTTTCACTGCAACCTCCTTCTGCCAAAATAACTTAATACGTAGCCCTGGAAAGAGGGACCAAGCCCCTCCACTCGGGGGGGCAGAGTGCCAAAGACTGAGCCCCAGTGGGGGGAGGGCAAAACCAAAGCCTGAGGGATTCAGCCCTGGGTGGGGGGGTTTCAGACTTTTGGCTCCAGCCCCAGGACCCAACAAGTCTAATGCCAGCCCTGGTGACCCCATTAAAACAGGGTCACGACCCACTTTGCGGTCCTGACCCATAGCTTGAGAACCACTGCTCCATGCTGAGCGGGGAGAGTTTTCCTGTTGGTGTAGTCAATCCACTTCCCCAGGAGGTGGCAGCTCTGTCATGGGGAGAAGCTATATCAGTGGGGGTGCAAGCTGTGGTGTTTATCACATTTAAGAAGTTTAATCAAACCCCATTTTTAAAACCACCTGTAGTCTGGGAATGGCAAAGGAGCTAGATGAAGCAGGGTCTGTCCTTCAAAGTCCTGGAGACCACGATTCCATACTCCTGCTGTAATGGGGGTATAGCTCAGGGGTAGAGTATTTGATTCGAGATCAAGTGGTCCTTTGTTCAAACCCAAGTGCCCTCTTAAAAAAAAAAAGAAAAATTTCATTTCCATTCTCCATTATGTTCAGGAGCAAGCTACCAAGGAAAGTGGTGGATTCTCCATCTCCTGATATCATTTAATGAAGACTAGATGCCTTTCTGGAATGTGTTTGCCTCAAAAGTAGCTCTTGTGTCCTACAGGAGGCCTGTGATATGCAGGGGGTCAGATTAGATGCTCTAATGGTCTTTTTCTGGCAATAAAGTCAACTAATTTCTGAAAAACTGAGTGTAACATTGGGAGCAGCGTCTGATGTTTTCCTGTCTAGCCGGCTTGCTGCCTAGAACGAACGCTCCTTGAGTGGGGTGATCCACAGGGAGTAGCTCAAATCTGCAAAGTGCCTGGCCAGGGGCAGGACATTAGCACAGCGAGGGAGGGGTGTGGCAGTGACATCACAAAGGCCTTTTGCAGGACCTCAGCCTATTGGTCAGAGGTGGTGACCTCACAGAGAGATGCTGACATCAGGGAGGCAGGACAGGGAAACCTCAGAGACCCCTGTGGCTTTGCTTCAGCAAGTCTCCTTCTCCAGGTCTCTCTCTGAGGACTGAGAGAGTATTCGGGTTCACGGACGTGAGCGCCAGGAGGAACCTCTTTCGAGTTTTCTCCTTCCCTCTTAGTGATTTTACTAGAAAACAGCCGTCCCTGTTTAGAAGGTAAGAGCCTCCTCGAGGTTTGAAACCTGTTCAGTCTGATCCAGCTGGTGACAGTTGAATTCTGGGCATGGAAAACTCGAGCTTAAGGAGGCAGAATTTTATTGCGCACCTGAGATTCTGTCCCTTAGAATCACTGGGGACATTGGGGTTTGTTCTTTTTGTTTCATCTTTTCCTCCATCCCTCCCTCCCTCCTTTCTCTTTGTCTTTTGCTTCCTTTGTCCTTTTACCTGTTCCCCTCCCAACACCAAGAGGGGGTGTGTGTGTGTGTGTGCGCGTGTGTTGCGGGGGAGGGCTCTGCAGCTCCCCCAGTGGGAGGTCCACCCAAAAATGTGGGGCTGAAATAGTGCTCGGGCAGTGATCCCCACCAGTGACCTGGGCCATCCTTTGGGCTCTCTGGTGAGAACCCTCAGCTGCCCGTCCTCAGTCTCTATCCCTGACATGGGCGGCAGGTTATATATTTGTGTGGGGCCCGGGCCCCAGCAATATTCAGGGCTGGGCGTCCTGCTCCAGCAATAGTTGGAGCTGGGTCTCTTCCTGCCCCCCCCCCCCCCCCGATCCTGCCTGGATCGGCCCCGGCCACCGCAGGTCTCCCCCCACTGCCGCGACCCTGCCTGGAGCAGGTCCCAGCCCGCGCCTGCCACCCCCCCTCCGCGTGTTCCCCCCCCCTCCGCCGCGTTGTGTTGCGTCCCTGCCTGACAGAACGCAGCGTGCCTCTCGCCTGCCTGCTGCCCGGAGGGCTCCCAGCAGATTTGCTGTCTGCTGCCGCAGGGTCCTAGTGCCTGCCCTCCGCCAGTACTGGCAAGGCAGGCTGCCCTTACCCTGAGCCTCTCCAACCCCAAACCCTCAGCCCCAGCCAGAGCCCTCATTCCCCCCGCACCCTAATCCTCAGCCCCAGCCCTGAGCACCCCCACATCATGAACCCCTCATCCCCCTGCACCCTAATCCTCTGCCCCAGCCAGAGCCCTCATCCCCCCGCACCCTAATCCTCAGCCCCAGCCAGAGCCCTCATTCCCCCCGCACCCTAATCCTCTGCCCCAGCCCTGAGCGCCCCCACATCATGAACCCCTCATCCCCCTGCACCCTAATCCTCAGCCTCAGCCCCAGCCATAGCCCTCATCCCCCTGCACCCTAATCCTCAGCCCCAGCCAGAGCCCTCATCCCCCCACACCCTAATCCTCTGCCCCAGCCCTGAGCGCCCCCACATCATGAACCCCTCATCCACAGCCCTCACCCCACACTCCAAACCTCTGCCCTAGCCCTGAGCCCGCTCCTGCATCATGAACCCCTCATCCACAGCCCTCACCCACAGCCCAACCCTCTTCCCTAGCCCTGAGCCCCCTCCTGCATCATGTACCCCTCATCCTCAGCCCCACAGCCCTCACCCTGCTCTCCCTCCTATCCCCAAACTCCCTCCCCATTCCCACACACCCCTTCCCAACCCCAAACTCCATCCCAAAGCCTGCACCCTTCACCTCCTCCTGCACACCCACCCCCTGCCCCAGCCCAGAGCCTGCACCCAGCACCCTTCCTGCACCCTAATCCCCAGCCCAGGATCTGCACCCCAGACCTCCCCCGCCGAGCCCCCTCCCAGAGCCTTAGGCAGGTGGGGGCGGAGTTGGGGGGGGCGGAGTTGGGGGCGGGTTCTGGGCCCCACCAAAATTTTTACAAACTTGCCACCCATGATCCCTGATTGGCTGAGCATGGGGTTATTGACAGGGACGAGACTCAGGTCCTTGGTGTTCTCTCTTAAGACCAAGGAAATAAGTCAGAACCAGTTCTATGTTTGATGAATTTTGCTGCTTCTCTGCATTAGTGGTCTCTGAGCAGTTCACGATTCTCTCTAACCTTGCAGTTCTCCTCAAATACTTGCTGAATAATTCCTGTGCACTGTTGTTGGTCTGGAGCTCATCTGAGAGCACTTTATTCAGGTCATTCAATGTCTGAAATTCAAGATCCGATGGTTAGTTTGAAAATCAGGGCTCTTGGGTCCTATTCCCAACTCTGCCACTGACTGGCTGTGTGACCTAAGACAAGTCAATTCTCCTTTCTCAGCCTTAGCTTCTTCCTCTTTCAAGTAGGGATAATAATGATCCGCTCCTACCTACCTCACAGTGCATGGAGGCAGGGTCGGCTCTAGGTTTTTTGCCGTTCCAAGCAAAAAATTTTTGGCTGCCCCCACCTCAGCCCTGGGGTCCCCGCCACATGCTCCTGCTGACCGAGCCCTGGGCTTCCCCCCTCCCCCACAGCCCCCTACCACCCCAGCCCTGGGCTCTCCCCCACCCGCACCCTGTGCCAACAACATAGGTTTGTTCTCCCCAGTCCGCCCAGGCTGAGCTGCTCCCGTTTATACTCCGTCTCCAGTCGGAGCATGCCCAGAGAGGGTGAGGGGGTGTGGCCTCTTCAGCCCACACAGTGCAGTTAACCCTAGCAGTGCCAGTGCAGGGTGGATGCACCTCATCACAGACAGCATTTCCCAAATGTTGGGATTAGCTAGGAGATTTCTGCAGGAGTAACCTCCTGTAGGGACTGGGTCACGAACACCTTGGGAACCAAATACCTGGGCGTTTTCCTAGTTCCGAATCACTTGCTGTGGAATTCTATCCCTGGATCATCTGAGACAATATTGACTTAAACAACTGAACTACCCTGTGACCATGTGCACTTACTTCGGTCAGTTGCACCCATTTGGGGTCTGCTGCTGTTCACCTTTTCAGAGTGGAGATTTAAACATACGACTGTTTCTTTGATAATATGTCCAACAGCTTGGAGTATTCTCTCCTGTTGACTGAACTGCATTTGAATTTTCTCCATGTCATCATGCAGGAATAGGGGGAAAAACAAACCTGAAGTAAAAAAAATGGTAATTTGTCTGAAATTTCCCAAAAAATCTGAGCTACATTCTGTCAAACAGAACTAACATGCAGTTATATGACCAAGGAGCCTTCATGAAAAATAGAAAACCCATATCACAGAGAGGTAGAAGACACTTTCATTTTAATTTAAAGTGAAATTCCAGAGTAGGTTACATCTGATGTCTCAGAATCAGGATGAGAGATTCTCCCATGATCCACTGAAACCTGCTTCACCCAGCGCTTTCTCATGCATCCGACGAAGTGGGTATTCACCCACGAAAGCTCATGCTCCAAAAGTCTGTTAGTCTATAAGGTGCCACAGGATTCTTTGCTGCTTTTACAGATCCAGTCTAACACGGCTCCCCCTCTGATACTTCTCTCATTAGTGTTATTTACAGGAGTTTTAGCACCTTCATAACAGGAGAAAAAACAGCTGACCTTCCCAGAAGCAGCTTTGCCATTGAGGGAAAAGGGGATTTGAACGGTGCTTGGGATCCATTTGAAATCCCCTATCAAGTCTGACACTTTCATCTCCTGCCAGACTGACTCTGATTTAGGATCAAAGACGTGTACAAGCACCATTCCCAAGCATGGACAGCCAAGAACATGACCCCACCAGACACGTTGGGAAGCGAAGGAATACGAAGGGGTGAACTGTGCATGGCTCAGGCACAAGGTAACAGATCTGGGGTGATGGGGAAGGATGGAATGTCTGAGTCGCCCCATCTCCTTCCAGTGTCACAGAGCCTAAAATGACCCTTATTTCCCTGACACTGCTCCAGCTCTTCATCATATTTAAATATATTTTAAATGAGAAAAAAAGTCAACAAAATAACTGCTGTTCTGCACAATCCAGGGTAATGTGAGAACAACTGGGAATGAGACAATCTGTCCTCAAAGAGGAACTTGACGTCTCTAATAGTAACTTTGCACTGGGAGGAGGAGTATAAATGTGAATCTCCAGGTTTGTTTAGAAAAGGAAATGTGATGATGGTTAGCTCAGACAGGAGGAAATGTGCAAGATAACTCCACCAACTATCCATCGCCCATGTCTTTTGTGCAAGAATAGTTCTCTTTTTACATCAGGAAAGTGAACTCAAGCTAGCTAACTATGACAACCACAGTGATGAGACCCAGGTAGATTTTATCTCAACATAGCTGGTTGAAGACACCCACCATCTCCCCCACCTGGGGTGATGACATTCCTGGTAGAAAGGACACACACTCCAATGACTCGAAGGACAATGGAGTTGATACAAAGGACCACAGGATCCACCCCAAAGACAGGCGAGCTTCAAAAGTGGGCAACTCATGTGTGGGAGCTGAGGAACTACAGTGTGCAAAAGATGCAAACAGCCTTAACACTCACTACCTGGGAACTGTCAAAAGAATTAAAGAAAAAATCTCCTGACAGCTCTAGAGAAGGCTTTTATGAAGTTTATCTCCTTTACGGATTCTCTGATGTTTAGAAAGGCCTGAACTATGAGTGAAGCTTTTCCCGCACTCGCAGCATTCATATGGTCTCTCTCCGGTGTGGACTCTGTAATGTGTAACAAGGGTTGAGCTCCGAGAGAAGCTTTTCCCGCACTCACTGCATTCATAGGGTTTCTCTCCTGTGTGGACTCTCTGGTGAGAGATAAGAGAGAAGAGGTGAGTGAAACTTTTCCTGCACTCACTGCATTCATAGGGTCTCTCTCCTGTGTGGATCCTCTGATGCATAGTAAGGTGTGAGCTCCGAGAGAAGCTTTTTCCACACTCGCAACATTCGTAGGGTTTCTCTCCCGTGTGCGTTGTCTGATGAGAGATAAAGGCTGATCTCTGAGTGAAGCTTTTCCCGCACTTGCAGCATTCGTAGGGTCGCTCTTCTGTGTGGATTCTCTGATGAGAGATAAGGGATGATCTCTGAGTGAAGCTTTTCCCGCACTCACAGCATTCATAGGGTCTTTCTCCTCTGTGTATTCGCTGATGCCTACTAAGGGCTGAGGTATGATTGAAGCTTTTCCCACACTCACAGCATTCGTAGGGTCTCTCTTTCGTGTGGATTATCTCATGTCGAATAAGGACTGAGCGGTAATGGAAGTTTTTCCCACACTCACTACACGTAGTCTCTCGCTTTTCCGTGAGGATTTTCTCCTGGGACGTAGTTTCCTTGAGGTCCCTGTGAGTTCCCTGACAATTAATGGGTTCATCCACTCTCTCCTCTGAGTGGTTTCCCTGCTCTCTCTCTGGTCTGGGGTAATTTTCACCAGCTTTTCCCTGCTCACGGGGGCTGGACACACTCCCTTTGGCTCTTCGCAGTAATTCCCCATGCGCTTCGGCGAGCTCAGCGTCTTCCTGGTGAGGATTCTGCTCCTCGCTCTCCCTCACCACCCCATCACCTGCTAGAAGAGAGGAGAAATCTCAGAACTGGGGATGGAAAGGCAGAGAACAAACCCAAGTAAGAAAATAAAAATCAGGGACTGAACTCCCCGCCCAAACTCTTCCCCACAGGGGACAGTGGAGGGGATCAATTCTGCTCCCCACCCAGAACCGGCCTTTAGGGGGGGGCCATACGGGTGCCCCACCCAAGGGGGTGCCGGGCGCAGGGTTTGGATTCCCACCTGACCTGCTGCCGAGAGGCTCGCTGGGCTGATGAAAGCGGCACAGGGAGGCAGATAAGGAGCTGTGTGGGGGAGTGGGATAGACCTGAGCTGCAGGGGGAAATTGGACGACCAGCCATCAGAGTCAGGTGACTGCTCCGGAGCAGAGGGGTCCCTCTCCGCCCTGCTCCATGTGTGCAGCTGCTGCTGTTCCTGTCCCCCCACCCTCCGTTCACCCCCGGAGTCGCCCCGTCCACCCCCGACTGGGAGCATCCTCCTGACTGCTCTGCAGGGGGGAGGTGCTGATTGATGGCGGGGTGATCCCCTCCCCCCAACCCAGGTACCCGATTTCCACTGAGCTGGGGTGACAGGACGGGGGGAATCTGCGTGTGCTGCTGCCTCTCTGGGGCCGGAGCTGCCGGCAGCTGCTTGTGTCTGAATAAGCCTAGTTCAGGCTCCTGACCCTGAGAACTTTCTTAAAGAGACAGCGCGCTCACTCACTCAGGCACATACTACCTTCACACACACACACACACACACACACCCCAGGACTCCCTGCATCCAGGTCACTTCCCCACCTGGGCTGTGCTGAGACATCAGGAGCAGCTGTTCTCCTGCCCTCCCCTTACACAGCCTGCAGGGAAAGTGACCTGGGTGCAGGAAGCCCTGACGTCGCTCCTTGCTCCCCTCTCCCAGCCCCCCAGGGCTGTGTGGGGCAGGGGAGCAGCAGTCCAGTGGGGGAGCGAGCAGCAATGCCAGCTGCTTTGTGCATCCAGGTCAGGTTCCCCACTTGGGTGCAGGGGGGGATGCCGGGGTTAGAGGCAAAGGGGGCACAGTGCAGGGGTTGGGGGCACAGGAGAGTGGTGCAGGGGGTAGCAGGGAAGGGGTGCATAGAACCATAAAATATCAGGGTTGGAAGGGACCTCAGGATGTATCTAGTCCACCCTCCTGCTCAAAGTAGGACCAATTCCCAACTAAATCATCCCAGCCAGGGCTTTGTCAAGCCGGGCCTTAAAAACCTCTAAGGAAGGAGACTCCACCTCCCTAGGGAACCCATTCCAGTGCTTCACCATCCTCCTAGTGAAATAGTTTTTCCTAGTATCCAACCTAGACCTCCCCCACTGCAACTTGAGGTCATTACTCCTTGTTCTGTCATCTGCTACCACTGAGAACAGTCTAGAGCCATCCTCTTTGGAACCCTCCTTCAGGCAGTTGAAAGCAGCGATCAAATCCCCCCTCAGTCTTCTCTTCTGCAGACTAAACAATCCCAGTTCCCTCAGCCTCTCCTCATAAGTCATGTGCTCCAGCCCACTAATCATTTTTCATTGCCTTCTGCTGGACTCTTTCCAATTTTTCCACATCCTTCTTGTAGTGTGGGGCCCAAAACTGGACACAGTACTCCAGATGAGGCCTCACCAATGTCGAATAGAGGGGAACGATCACGACTCAATCTGCTGGCAATGTCCCTATTTATACAGCCCAAAATGCCGTTAGCCTTCCTGGCAACATGGGCACACTGTTGACTCATAGCCAGCTTCTCATCCACTGTAACCCCTAAGTCCTTTTCTGCAGAACTGCTTCCTAGCCATTCGGTCCCTAGTCTGTGATGGAGATTTTACAGGGTCCCGCTTACCCCAGACAATGCTTGCTACGCACAAGTTTTTGCAGGCCATTGTAGGCCAGCTTGACATTAAGGTATAGGAAAATTTGTAATAGCTTGTGTGGCAATAAAAAGGCCAAAGAAAGAAAAGGGAACTAAAATCAATGGATAGTTGTGCAATATGGCCTAAGTATAGCAGCTCATTAGCAAGAAACATAATTAAGCAGAACAGTGTTGTACAATGTAACCGCACGTAGGTGGGCAAACACGAGTTAGGAAAAGCTTATTGTACAACAGTATTGGAAAATTATATTAGTAAGCAATAAGGTAACGGAAGAAGAGGGACATGGCGTAAGCAGGGAGCATCTAGGACAATAACAGGAAAACCCCAAGATGGTGAGGGGCTCTGATTGGCTTGCTGATAATAACCGGTATCCCAAATAAGGAAATCTAAGTAAGTGTTAATTTGCGGTTTTAGCCTTTATAAGCTTGGTGAAAATTTATTGAAGACAAGGCAGCTGACCCCTTGCATGGGGCCACGCTAACCTTCCCTATATGCATATTTGTATTCTAATAAAGGGGCCTCAAGGCTGTGTCTGACCCAAAATCAACGGTGTGGTTAATTTTTCCACAACATCTGTAACAGCGAATGGGATTCTTCTGCCCTAAGTGCTGGACTCTGCACTTGTCCTTGTTGAACCTCATCAGGTTTCTTTTGGCCCAATCCTCTAATTTGTCTAGATTCCTCTGTATCCTATCCCTACCCTCCAGCGTATCAACCACTCCTCCCAGTTTAGTGTCATCTCATAGACTCCTAGACTTTAAGGTCAGAAGGGACCATTATGATCATCTAGTCTGACCTCCTGCACAATGCAGGCCACAGAATCCCACCCATCCACTTCTATAACAAACCCCTAGCCTATGTCTGAGTTATTGAAGTCCCCAAATTGTGGTTTGAAGACCTCAAGCTGCAAAGAATCCTCCAGAAAGTGACCCGTGCCCCATGCTGCAGAGGAAGGCGAAAAACCTCCAGGGCCTTTGCCAATCTGCCCTGGAGGAAAATTCCTTCCCGACCCCAAATATGGCGATCAGTTAAACCCTGAGCATGTGGGCAAGACTCCCCAGCCAGCACCCAGGAAAGAATTCTCTGTAGTAACTCAGATCCCAACCCATCTAACATCCCATCACAGGCCACTGGGCATACTTACCTGCTGATAATCAAAGATCAATTGCCAAATTAATTGCCAAAATTAGGCTATCCCATCATACAATCCCCTCCATAAATTTATCAAGCTTAGTCTTAAAGCCAGATATGTTTTTTGCCCCCACTACTCCCCTTGGAAGGCTGTTCCAGAACTTCACTCCTCTAATGGTTAGAAACCTTCGTCTAATTTCAAGTCTAAACTTCCTAGTGTCCAGTTTATATCCATTTGTTCTTGTGTCCACATTGGTACTAAGCTTAAATAATTCCTCTCCCTCCCTAATATTAATCCCTCTGATATATTTATAAAGAGCCATCATATCCCCCCTCAGCCTTCTTTTGGTTAGGCTAAACAAGCCAAGCTCTTTCAGTCTCCTTTCATAAGACAGGTTTTCATCTGCAAACTTGCTGACAGTGCAGTCCACGCCATACTCCAGACCATTAATGATTGCGGCACAGGAGTGGAGTGCAAGGGCTGGGGTGAAGGGGGCATAGTGCAGGGGTTAGGGGCTCAGGAGGGGGCAGGTGTTGTGGTGCACGAGGGGGGCAGAGGTTAGGAATGAAGGGGTGTAGGGATTAGGGGTGCAGGAGTGGGAGCAGGCATTTGGGGCAAAGGGACACAGTGCAGAGGTTGGGGGGAAGGGAACGTGGGTTGCCTAGGGAGCCCATGGGAGCCAGGGGCACCAAAATGCAAGTTTGCCCCAGGTGCCATTTCCCCAAGGCCGGCCCTGCCCACATCCCATCCAAACACTCAGTAGGAAGGGAGGGAGCTCCAGCCGAGGTGTCAATCATCATCTGTAGGAAGCCAGGAGTGAGATCTGCTGGGGACTGTCCTGAGCTCACAGAGTCTGTGTGGGGAATCCCAGCGGGGTCTCTCAGGCACTTACAGTTTCTGGGATGGTTTAATGTTTCCTCACCTGTGCAGGGACTTCCCAGGATCTCGCTTTCCACTGAACCAGGGAGATCCAGGACCCACGGCTCTTCCCCTCCTTCCAGCTGGAAGATCACAGAGGGTTGGGAAACTGGAAACCCTGCTCAAGGGAAAGAAAACAAAGGAGATCAGGGGAATTCATAGGCCATTTATCATCATAAAAAACATTCTATTAGTTTAACCCCAGTCCATTTTAAACAATGAAATCGCAGGGCCAGCTCCACAGGTGCTCAAAGGTGCAGAACACTCTGCTTAGGAGGAATTTAACTATCCCCATCTTTGCCGGGAACACACACAGCCAGACACTCATTATCAAAGAGGCTCCTAAAAAACAGAGACTGGAACTGCATTTCCCAGAAAGTGAAGACTCCAGACAGAGGGCAAGTGTCCCTGGCACTGCTTCTTGCTGACAGACAGGTCCAGAGCCAAAGAGAGAGTCCAGGGGAAGCTGGGAACAGGAAGCATGGGCTGGGGGGGTTCAGTGGAGTAAGGACCTGGAAGGGCAGGGATATCACTGAAGGCAGGATCTCAGCAGCATTAGATGTCAGGAAAGCACATCCTGCGGCATTAGGGAACCTAGCGAGTCAGGTATAAAGGGAGGGAGCATAAAAAACACTGTGTGTGGAGAAAGCTGGCAAGTTAGATGGTGTAGTTCAAGAGCCACAGACCAATTCTTCTGCCAAAGGAGAATGTGAAAAATAAGAATCAGGCCACGTGACTTCAGGAGGGACAAATTCGAAGATCCAAAGAACATGCAGAGAAGAGAGACGGCGGCTCTTGCAGGTGGGGATGGAAAAGGAAGAGTCTCCGTGGTTCATGGAGCCAATTAGTTCGTTTTATCATTCATTGATCATTGTTATGGTGATCTCATATGTTATTTCAGATGTAGTCACTGTGTACGAAATAGATTTAAGTTGTAGGTATAGACAGAAGTAAGACAGGTAGAGCCCTGCATGGATACAAAATTTATATCCGCATCCGATCTGCGATCCGCAAAAATGGCCCATGGATATCTGCAGATTTTCAGGGCTCTAGGCACAAAATTTGTACCTGCAGCCGATCCACAAAAGAGGTCCGAATTCTCCACCAGGAGACATGATCAAAGCAAAGGGCTAAGGCAATGAATCCTAAAATCTTCTAATATAGGCTGGAAGGGACCTCAAGAAGTCATCTACTCCATTTCCATCGCCCTGCGGCAGGATCAGGTGTAAATATGCCAGAAGTTTGTCTGACCTGTTCTTAAAACCCTCCTGGGACAAGAATTCCACAACCTCTCTTTGTAATCCATTCCAGCACTCCCCTATCCTTATCGCTGGAAAGGTTTTTGTATTACCCATCCTCAACCTCCCTTGCAGAAGATCAAGCCAATTACTTCTCCTCCTACCTTCAGTGGATGGGACGAACAGTTAATCACTGCTCTCTTATAACAACCCTTGACATATTTGAAGACTGTTCTTAGTTCCCCACTCACTCTTTTCTCAAAATTAAACATGCTCAGTTCTTTCAACCTTCCCTCATAAGTCATGTTCGAGGACCAGGAGGGCGCTTTTTCCTTCTGAATGGAGATGCGCAAGGTGAGGTCAGAGAAAAGGATGTTGGAGTAACTGAGACAGGAGAGGATGACTAAGAGCTGTAGCTGTGCGGATGGATATGAAAGGCCAATTGTTAAGGATGTTACGCAAAGAGAAAATGCAAGATGTAGGCACAGCCTGGATAGGAGGCCCCAGAGGGAGCTCCGTAACAAAGGTATTGCACGGTTATGGGCCTGAGTGACAGGCAGCACAACGGTGCTGTCTGCGGCGGTAGAGAAAGAAGGTGGGGGGAGGGCTTGGGGGAAATATTAAGAGCTTTGCTTCAGCTGTTGATCGTTAGCTGATGGCTGGACATCAGTGAGATGAGAGAGAGAGAGAGGGGCTGAGATTTCAGTTGCGACAGAAGGAGACGGGCCAGGAGCAGAGAGGCAGAACTGGGAGTTAGGAGCACAGAGATGGTAGCTGAATGTGTGTGTGCAGATGAGATTACCCAAAAATAAGGTGCAGAGGAAGAAAAGAAGAGGCCCAAGGACAGAGCCCCGTGGAACCCAAACAGAAGGCTGGAACGGGGCTCAGCCGGCTCATTCTAAAGACACTCTAATGCAGCGACTGGAGGAGGAGGAGGATGTGACTCATCATGGACCTCTTGATGCCACCCGGTAGAGGGCACAGGGTGCCTAATGTTTTACTGGGATCCCACAGACCAGGTACACGCATATTCGTTCACCCAAAGGTGTCAGGTGTCTGTCGAGGAACTAGTTAGGTAGGTCTTAGGTAGCTCTTAAAAGCTTTGCCAGTCCAGCTCTATTGTTTAAGGCTGTGAAAAAGTGCCCACACGCATGCGCACACACGCACCCCATCCAACATGGCTCTGCTGGCCAAAGCTCAATTACAGACACAGCTATAGCGGCAAAAGCATCCATTTTTTAGTGTGGGTGTCTCTGGCATGTCGGGGTGATGCTGAAACAGGGCAGAGCAGAGGTGGCATTGGGGGAGTGGCAAGAACCTTAACTCTGCATTTCTCCTTCTAAAAACCGAGGGGACAGGAATCCTTACCCAGCGAGGTCACATTCTCACAGTTCTCCTGCATGACCTCCCAGTACAGGGCTCTCTGAGCGGGGTCCAGCAGAGCCCCCTCTCCCCTGGTGAAATGCACAGCCACCTCCTCGAAGGTCACCGGCCCCTGAAAGAGCAAGAGCCCAACACTCGGTACCTGCTGCCCCACTCACAGCCCCACTATTCAGGGAGGAAAGGAGCCAATCAAATGGAAGCTCTGAGAGAGTCAGCAGAGTCCTATCCCCATACTGCTGAGAGCAGCCAGGAGACATCTGGGTGAGGGGACGAAGTGAGAGCCCCTTGTCTCTCCCAGCAGATCCACCACAGACCTACTAGCCAGAGGCTGATACAGGAGATGGAGCCCCCAGTAGGGTCCAGGCACAGCCCCATGGCAGGGAACCCTAACACCCTCCCCACTGCCAGCAGCTGGATGTGAGGGGCCAGGACATCTTCCCTACACCTCCCTGCTGGGTGC